>NC_057807.1:462471628-462489623 GCF_018294505.1 Triticum aestivum | reverse complement strand
ACTGTTTAAGTGAAACGTAACGGTAGCGTGTTCCTGGAAACGCGCTATAGCTAAGTTAGCTACAGCGCGTTTCCTGAAAAGCGCTACTTTCTCTTTCCCCCCTTTTTTCATTTGTTTTTCTTTACATTTTATTTTTTTCCTTTCTCCTTTTTCTATTTCTTTCATTTTCATTTACTTTTCTACTTGTTTTTCATTTTATTTTATTTTCGTTTGCAGTAGCGCCTTACACATAAACGCGCTGCTACAACAAAATTAGCGGCAACGCTCTTTCTAAAAGAGCGCTACTACTATGTGTAGCCGATCGGCTTCGTGGTGGGAATTTTTGTAGTAGCGCTTTTACAGCGGCACGTGCTACTGCTATATATGTTTCTGCAGCACGGTTTTTTCCCCCGCGCTACTGCTGTCTAGCAGCAGCGCCCTTTTTTTAACATGCGCTACTGCTAAAGTTCTGTGTATAGGCTTTTCCCTAGTAGTGTAACGTAATCTCGGTGAGACCGATTACACAAACTCGGTGAGACTGATTCGCTCATCTCGGTGGGACCGAAATGTTACAAAAAGGAAACAGAGAGTTTACATTGTAATCTCGATAGGACCGATTACACAAACTCGGTGGGACCGATTTTGGTAATGGATATATACAGAGAGATTACAATCCCATCTCGGTGAAACCAAGATCCCTATCGGTGAGACCAATTTGCCTAGGGTTTGTGGCAGTGGCTATGACATCTAAACCCGGTGGCGCCGGATAGAAAGAATCGGTGGTTCCGAGTTTGACTTTTGGTTTAGGTCATAGGTGGATGTGAGAAAGTAGTTGAGGGCTTTGGAGCATATCACTAAGCATTTTGAGCAATAACCTCATTAAGCAACACCTCATCACTCCTTGATAGTATTGGCTTTTCCTATAGACTCAATGTGATCTTGGATCACTAAAATAGAAAATGTAGAGTCTTGAGCTTTGAGCTTGAGCCAATCCTTTTGTCCTTAGTAGTTTGAGGGATCCACTTCCTCTAGTCCATGCCACTCCATTGTTGAACTTATCTAAAACATACTAGGTGAAAGTATTAGTCCAACAAAAGATATGTTGACATAAATTACCAAAATCACCCAGGGAGCACTTGTGCTTTCAATCTCCCCCTTTTTGGTAATTGATGACAACATACATCAAAGCTTTAGATAAAGATATAGAGAATAACAAGTAAAGCTTTGGAAAGACATGTAACAAGCATAGGCACCCCCTACATGTATGCAATCATGTAAATATGAAATATCGGAGCATGTGAATGCATAAGCATGACAGAGAAGGCAAAGTGTTACATGTATCTTGGCTATATGCATCAGAGCAAGATATGTGAATATGGGAAATGTACCTTCATGCTCATGAGTCCCTCTTGCAAACAGTATGTACATCAGCAAGAGACCCTCATACACTTGATTGTGATGCATATACTTACCTTGTGGTCTTGAGTTGGCTTAGGATGGAATGAACCTGTGAAAATAAGGTTAGATAACACATATACACCTACTGGCCAGAGCAACCGAAAGAAACCACAAGAGTACCAAGACTGGGATGACATGTAGAGAGTAAGTACTGAGTACTCCATTTGATATAGACATGTCCCCAAAGGTAAAGATGTGCAATGAATTCAAGGATTTTCTTCCCTTAGATGTCTTGCTCCCCCTGAATCTAGCATGGGATACTGGGAGAAGATAGGGAACAAAAATCAGAGCTGAATCAGAGCTAAGCAAACAAAGAAATATGAGCATGTCTTTTCCCCTCTTAAAGACATGTGACTTCTCTCCTCTTGAATGCCAAGCATCTGGGATCCTTGAAGATTACTCTCTCTCCTTGAGTATTCTCTCCCCCTATAGATATGATTAAGCTTTGATGTGATCTCTCTCTCCCCCTTTGACATCAATTTCCAAGAAGGGTCTTCTGGAATTTTGTGATGGGAGGGTTTGGTCCTTGAGGCACAAAACAAAGCAGCAAGTAAAACTGGATGCTGGTAGAGGACAAGATTCATTGAGTGGAGCTGGATCAAGGGAACACAGGAACAAGTGGCAAGCTGTTTTTCCTGTTGTGAAATCGGTGGCACTGAGTTGTATGCTTCGGTAGCATCGAAAGGATTCAGTTGGACCGAGAATAACAGGCCGGTGTGACCGAGTTCATTACAGAGAAAACACTTGTCACCTCAGCTCACTAGACAAGTAAGATCTCACAAGGATTTGGAAGGAATTGGATGCAAGGAAATGCAGAACAAAAAAAAGAAAGAAAGAAAGCTAGATGAAGTTTTTTTAAAAGAGGGAACAAATATGCAAGAGCCAAATGCAAGAGCACAGAAACGAACATGAGAGAACTTCGTCTAGAAATGGTCAGCGACAAAGTCACCTATGTTAGAGTATATTGACATAGGAGTCAAGTGAGATCACTTGATCATAGGTCATACTCATCGTTTAAGCTCAAAATGGGGTTACCACTTTTCGTTTAAGCATTTTGATGTATTCACATCTTGTTGAGTTGCTTTGACTCATGTCTTGGAGTAAAGCTTCTCTAAGATGGAATAACATACCTTGGGTGGTGGTATTGATCATGTAGTTGAACTTGTGTGGATTGCTCGAGGTTGATGTAGCTCATCAAGAGTTGGGAGCACCACTTGGAGTGTGAGTTTATCTACCTACATGAGTTAGTTTTTGCAAGGAAGAGCACTTGTGTATCCAATATGACAATCATAAACTTCAAAATAGAATTTGTCAAAGGATATGTTGAAGGGTTCCTTGCTTCCTTGTCTTCAACCACCATTGTGTAGAGACTTGGTGATGTAGAGATTGCTCAAGATGTGAGTGTGTTGCAATCTCATAGATTTCGATTCATCCAAGTACCTACAAGGGTTAGATGACATGCAAGGTGCAAATATATCCCAGACATGAGATTGTGATCATAAGAGAAATATCAAGGATTAGTCATAGGCTCAAGCCTTGCATGTATCTGAATGGAGTTCCTACTCCAAGTTTGAAGCATCAATGATGTTCAATTCACCTCTCAACCTGCAAAACACTTTCTCATCAAGTGGTTTAGTGAATATATCCGCTAATTGTTTATCGGTGCGAACATGCTTAAGATCAATGTCCCCTTTGGCAACATGATCTCGAATGAAATGATGTCGAACTTCAATATGCTTAGTTCGAGAATGTTGCACAGGATTGTGAGCAATCTTAATAGCACTTTCATTGTCACAAAGTAGTGGAACATGTTTGGCATATATCCCATAATCCTTAAGAGTTTGGGTCATCCAAAGTAATTGGGCACAACATGAACCAGTGACAATGTATTCTCCTTCGGTGGTGGATAAGGATATCGAGTTTTGTTTCTTGGAAGACCAAGACACAAGAGATCTACCAAGAAATTGACAAGTACCCAAAGTGGACTTTCTATCAACCTTGTCTCCAGCATAGTCCAAGTCGGAGTAGCCAACAAGATCAAAAGATGCCCTCTTTGGATACCAAATGCCAAAATTTGGTGTATGAATTAAGTATCTCACTATCCTTTTCACAGCCTTAAGATGACATTCTTTAGGAGCAGCTTGATATCGGGCACACATGCACACACTTAGCATAATATCGGGACGTGAAGCACATAGGTATAACAATGAACCAATCATAGAGCGATAGACCTTTTGATCAACCCGTTCACCATCTTTGGTCAAATCAAGATGTCCACTAGTAGGCATGGGTGTAGTCATACCTTTGCATTCTTGCATATTGAACTTCTTGAATAAGTCCTCAGTGTACTTCGTTTGAGAGACAAAGGTACCTTCCTTAGTTTGCTTGATTTGCAAACCAAGAAAGAATTTGAGTTCACTCATCATAGACATCTCAAACTTCTCCGACATTAGCTTTCAAAAATCAAAACTTTTCACTAAAATGAGGGTTAGTCGAACCAAATATAATATCATCAACATAGATTTGGCACACAAATAATTCTCCATTAACTCTTTAAGTGAAAAGAGTAGAATCAATCTTTCCAATCTCAAAGCCTTTTTCAATAAGGAACTTGGTCAAGCATTTATACCAAGCTCTAGGAGCTTGTTTAAGACCATAAAGTGCTTAGCGAAGTTTGTAAACATGATTAGGTTTCTTAGGATTGATAAAGCCGGGAGGTTGCTTAACATAAACTTCCTCCTCTATTTCACCATTTAGAAAAGCACTTTTGATGTCCATTTGGTAAAAGGTGATATCATGGTGATTAGCATAGGCAAGTAAGATGCGAATGGACTCAAGTCTAGCAATAGGGGCATATGTCTCACCATAGTCCATACCTTTGACTTGAGTGTAGCCTTGGGCGACGATACATGCTTTGTTGCGAACTACTTGTCCATCTTCATCTTGCTTGTTGCGAAACACCCATTTGGTACCGATGATGTTGTGGTTGTTGTCGGGCTTCTCAACCAATGTCCAAACTTGGTTTCTCTCAAAGTTGAGTAGCTCTTCATGCATGGTGTTTATCCAATCCGGATCTTCCAATGCTTCTTCAACCTTCATAGGTTCAATGCTAGAAATGAATGAATAGTGTTCACAAAATTTAGCTAAATGAGTTTTAGAGCGAGTGATTCTCCCGGTTTCGATATCATTGTAGATTTGCTCGACGGGATGGTCTCTGGCAACTCTTGCTCAAACTCGTGAAAGCCTTTACTTGGATCTTGGTGGAACATCTTTGTTCTTCTTCTTGGCCTTCTTCGTTGTTGTTGACATTGTCATTCGCTTGTCATGGTGGAGAAGGAGGTTGTTGATGTTCATCTTGGTGTACTTCCTCGTTTTCTTCGTCTTGGTGTGTCCCACTTGTGGATGCTTCCGTATCAACTCTTGGTTCACCTTATCGTGAGGTAGAAGCTTCCACTTGGACAGACGAGGTACTCTCCTTCACCTCCGTTGGACGAACCTTGCCAATAGACAAGTCTTGGATTGCTTCCGAAGGATCTTTATCTCCTACATCAATTGGCAATTGCTCTACTTGCGAGCCGTTAGATTCATCAAACTTCACATCTACCGTCTCTTCAACCTTTCGGGTGAAATTATTGTAGACATGGTAAGTGTGAGAGTTTGAGCCATAACCAAGTAGGAAACCTTCATGAGACTTAGGAGCAAATTTAGAACGACGATGCTTATCAAGAATGTACTTCCTCTGTCTGGGTTTATTGGGCCCTTGAGCAACCTAAACGCTTCGTCATTCTAAGTCCCCTCCCCGATAGATGCTAAAAAGACATTCATTGTGCCCTCTAATTAATACAGTTTCAATTCCAGCCGTATTTACTAGCCAATGCATGCCGTTCTTTCCTCCACCAAGGGCCACGCACCCGAGAGTTTTGCGGCGTCCAGCTTGCAGCGAGCGCCCTTATAGGGCAGTTACTCGTTAGAGTTTATTTCAGTTTATTTACTACCTAAACTAACACACGCAGTTATAGGTGACCTTGGTACCTGTGTTTTGGTTGAAGGGCCCAATAAACCCGGACGAAGGAAGTAACACTTTGAGCCGAATACTCGAAAGTATCCAACTTGGGGTTTGTTACCGGTGAGGAGCTCATATGCCGTCTTGCCGAGTAGCTTGTGAAGATGCAAGCGATTTGTTGCATGACAAGCTGTCTCAATCGCTTACGCCCAAAAGTGCTTCGGTGTCTTGTACTCATCAAACATCATTCTTGCCATTTCGATGAGCGTCCGGTTCTTCCTCTCAACAACTCCATTTTGTTGAGGTGTGTACGTAGCCGAGAACTTATGTGAAATCCCTTCTTCGTCAAGAATGGTGTCCACATTTGTGTTCTTGAACTCCGTTCCATTGTCGCTTCGAACCTTCTTGATCTTCACTTCAAACTGATTTTGGGCTTTCCTCACAAAGTTTTTGAAGATCTTTTGGACCTGCGATTTATCATTGAGAAAGAACACCCACGTAAATCTTGAAAAATCATCTACTATGACTAGACCAAAAGAATTTCCACCGAGACTTTTGTAGGCGTTGGGACCAAAAAGATCCATATGAAGTAGCTCGAGTGGCCTCCTTGTGGTCATGATGTTCTTCACGGGATGCCTTCCTCCAACCTATTTACCTGCTTGACAAGCGCTGCAAAGTCTATCCTTATCAAATATGACATCATTAACGCCAAGGATATGATTTCCTTTAATAAGCTTGTCAAGGTTTCGCATGCCCACATGACCTAATCGTCTATGTCATAACCAACCTTTAGAAGATTTAGCAATGAAGCAAGTTCTAGGTTGAGCCTTTTTAGTGAAATCAACAATGTAAAGATCTCCTTTACGAATGCCGATAAAGACCATTTTATGATTATCTCTCTGAAACACTTGGCAATCTACTTCAATAAATAGGACATTGAAACCAAAATCAGCAAGTCTAGATACTGAAAGTAAGTTCCAAGAGATTCAACGAGCATAACATTTTGTATGGAGCTATCATGTGAGATGGCCACCTTACCGAGGCCAACTACCTTACCCTTTGAGTTATCACCAAAAGTGACATACTTTCGAGGGCCGTCGTTTTCAGCAAGCTCACGAAACATATCTTTATCTTCGGTCATGTGACCAGTACATCCACTACAAGAACCCATTCCTTTCCTCTTGTCATGTATCCTCAAAAATTTGCCATAAGACCAAAGTGTCTCATTGCATCATCAAGATCAAAGTCATATTCATCATCCTCATCATAGTATCCATGTTCAACATCGTCATGTGGTGGATCAATTTCTAGAGAGGGTGATTCGTTAGATAAATGATTTTGACAATAGTCATCTTTATGAATTCTAATGGCTTCGGAGATGATGTCACTAATAATTCCAACCTCTCCTTTGGCACACATAAGATTTGTAAGCTCAAATAGACAATCACCAAACTTAGGATCATTGGAATTCATCTTACTCAAGGCAATAGATTTATAGAGAATTTCATCTAGATTTTGCAAGGAATAGTTTGGAAATCGTTCCTCTAGAAATTTCCATATAGTGTAGGCACAATCAAGAGTAGGCAAATTTCCAATCAAGTTGCTAGGCAAGCCTCTAGTGATAAGATTAACAGTTCTAAGATTGTGAATCATGTCAATTGACTCATCAAGGGTAGGATGCATAGGATCAGCATGAGGTGCACAAGGACTAGCAATGTACTTGTTCAAATGATATTGATTGAAAATCACAAGCATCTCATTTTTCCACTCATGAAAGTACTCTCCATCAAGTATAGGCACTCTATGTCTAAGACTCCCCAAAGTAGACTCATCCATCTTCCTCCAATGGTGTTTAAACCAAAGCAATGGAGACCAATGCTCTGATACCAATTGAAAGGGATCGAGAAGAGGTGTCTAGAGAGGGGGGGGGGTGATTAGACACCATGTACCAAAAGTTGCTGTTTTTTAATTTCTTTAAGTTTAAGTGGACTTTTTGGCACAAGTTTAACAATCACAATACATATCAAGCAAGCATGCAAAGAGTATATGAGCAGCGGAAAGTAAAGCGTGCAACTTGCAAGAATGTAAAGGGATGGGATTGGAGTGTGCAAATGCAATTTGGAGACACCGATATTTTTGAGCCATGGTTCCGATAGGTGGTGCTATCGTACATCCACGTTGATGGAGACTTCAACCCACGAAGGGTAACGGCTGCGCGAGTCCATGGAGGGCTCCACTCATGAAGGGTCCACGAAGAAGCAACCTTGTCTATCCCACCATGGCCGTCGGCCACGAAGGACTTGCCTCACTAGGGGTAGATCTTCACGAAGTAGGCGATCTCCTTGCCCGTACAAACTCCTTGGTTCAACTCCACAATCTTGTTGGAGGCTCCCAAGTGACACCTAGCCAATCTAGGAGACACCACTCTCCAAAAAGTAACAAATGGTGTGTTGATGATGAACTCCTTACTCTTGTGCTTCAAATGATAGTCTCCCCAACACTCAACTCTCTCTCTGGATTTGGATTTGGTGGAAAGAAGATTTGAGTGGAAAGAACCTTGGGGAAGGCTAGAGATCAAGATTCATATGGTAGGATTGGAATATATTGACCTCAACACAAGTGTAGGTGGTTCTCTCTCAGAAAATGTAAGTTGGAAGTGTAGGCATGTTCTGATGGCTCTCTCCACGAATGAAGAGGGGGTGGAGGGGTATATATTGCCTCCACACAAAACCTAACCGTTACACACAACTTACCAATCTCAGTGGGACCAAATTGAGAAACTCGGTCGGACCGATTCAGCAAATCTAGTGACCGTTAGGATTTTCGGTGGGACCGACATGCAACTCAGTAGGACCGATATGGTTAGGGTTAGGGCATAACGTAATCTCGGTGAGACCGATTACACAAACTCAGTGAGACCGATTTTGGTAATAAGCTAACCAGAGAGTTGGTCAGGCAAACTCGGTGAGACCGATTCGCTCATCTCGGTGGGACCGAAATGTTATGAAAAGGAAACAAAGAGTTTACATTGTAATCTCGGTAGGACCGATTGCACAAACTCGGTGGGACCAATTTTGGTAATGGATATATACAGAGAGATCACAATCCCATCTCGGTGAGACGAGATCCCTATCGGTGAGACCGATTTGCCTAGGGTTTGTAGCAGTGGCTATGACATCTGAACTCGGTTGCGCCAGATAGAAAGAATTGGTGGGGCCAAGTTTGACTTTTGGTTTAGGTAATAGGTGGATGTGAGAAAGTAGTTGAGGGCTTTGGAGCATATCACTAAGCATTTTGAGCAAGAACCTCATTAAGCAACACCTCATCCCTCCTTGATAGTATTGGCTTTTCCTATATACTCAATGTGATCTTGGATCATTAAAATAGAAAATGTAGAGTCTTGAGCTTTGAGCTTGAGACAATCCTTTTGTCCTTAGTAGTTTGAGGGATCCACTTCCTCTAGTCCATGCCACTCCATTGTTGAACTTATCTGAAACATACTAGGTGAAAGTATTAGTCCAACAAAAGATATGTTAACATAAATTACCAAAATCACCCAGGGAGCACTTGTGCTTTCAATGAGGGTGGTGATGGAGGTCGGCACCCATGAGCTCATGTTTCTCTAGGGCTTCGTGAGCATGTCCCCATCCTCCTCTGTGACCTCCACACCTTCCTCATCCGCAGAAATGTTTCTGTGCTTAACCGAAGCGGGGATAGTTGTGTAATAGCATCCTCTCCTCTCGGGCTGTACAAGCCCTTTCTTTGCAAATTAGTCTTCTCTAAGTTGTTCTATCAATCATCTCTCCATATCTGTTTGGGGATCTCTATCCAACCATGATGTCTCCAATGCAATTGTAATTTCTCCACCAGTTGGCTCTGTACAAATCAAACACACATAACCAGTACTTCATTAGTTGGTTCTATAAAAAATGTTTTAAATACAGGCTTCTCTGTAACTATTAAGGGTACGAGAAAAATGAAGAATGCATCAAACTTACCAAGGCGTTCAATGAAACTTTGTGACAAGTAGCTTGAAAGTTGTTCCTAGTCTCCAAAAGAATCCAAATTGTATTGTCCAAGCTGATCATCGAACGTGGAACGTTTTACTGCTTTAGAGTATGTGTTTTCCTACCATAAAACAAACTTCAGTAACTATTAAAGGAAATTTGAATCTTGATACATAAATACACATGAGCACTATGACTTATCTGATTCAGACTCGGATATACATGTAACTGTAGTTTATGAAGTTATAGCATCAGTTCTGGAGAAAACTCTCAAACTATAGTACACAATAAAAGGGGACATATAAACCACAATACTTCAAAGCTGATCATCGAACTCAAAACATTTTACTGCTTTAGAGTATGTGTTTTCCTACCATAAAACAAACTTCAGTAACTATTAAAGGAAATGTGAATCTTGATACATAAATACACATGAGCACTGTTACTTATCTGATTCAGACTCGGATATACATGTAACTGTAGTTTATGAAGTTATAGCATCAGTTCTAAAGAAAACTCTCAAACTATAGTACACAATAAAAGGGGACATATAAACCACAGTACTTTGAAGGTGATGAACTTGATTTGGAATAGGGGCAAGTACCTGAGACGGGTGGGTAGTAAGGAAGAATCCAACAGTAGGTGCAAACTCATTCCCGTGCCTAAAAGGATTGCAGATAGTGGAGAAGCAATCAGTGGCATATCATATTGCATCACAGAATGGCATCATCCATAACCGAACAATGTTAATCATTAGAACATGTGGAAAATGCGAGTGAAATGAACAAATTATGCAATGAACTTTCACGAACCTAAACAGTGGACAACAATTTTTTCAGGATGTCCCAGAAACAGGTTAAGGGGTCAAATAGAAGAGTGAAAATTGCAAGGCAGCATGATGTTGCTAATCTAGAACTACTTCACAAAGAAAGTTTGGATCTACTCTCAGATCTACTCTCAGAACTACACAATCAAGGATTCTAGTCAAAAATATTCCACATCAGCTAAACATCATTGCATCCGCAACTTATCAGAAGTAGTTATAAAAGTGCAGCAACTACACAAACATCTCAGTTCACAAACTGTAACCCTATTCACTAACTGTAACCCTATTCACTGCTAGTCAAAATGAATGCTTCACTGCAGTGACATGGCATCACATGTAATATTGTTTAAGTTACCATATTCTTCCTCTACAAAATAAATTATGTACACGGGGAGCAGCTGAGCAGCGGGGAGCAGCTGCAAAGGCGGCGGTGCCCAGGTCCATGCCAATTCTGAACCTAGTGGCGTGCAAGTAGAGCCGGGCAGCAGCGAGCACCTCCACAGCGCCTTCTGCCGACCACCAGTGCCCGCCCTCGGCACCCATGGCTCTGTTGTCTTTTTGCTGCAGCTGCACGAGTACGACATAGGAGCACAATAAGCAGCAGCAAGACGAGCACACAGGAGGGCGACCACGAATAACAGCAGTAGTACGGGCTGGCTAGAAGTAGCAGCAGCAGCATCATGCACCGGCAAGAAGCAACATCAGGGGCATGCCAGAGCGACCATTCTGACACTCATAATTTTCCTAAGGAGTAACTATCAGAATCTAAGTCAATGGTCTTGGAAGAATATCCCAATCAAGTAGAGCTTGTCGGTTATACAACCACCTTATTGGCCTTCTTTCCAACTCACAAAAGTATTTTAGATTGATCATAGTACACATACACAAACTGTTGGACTAAATTAACGAATCAGCGAGGATCTACGAAACATGAAGAGGACTATATCTATATACCTGAGGTATGTTGTGATAGAAAACTTCATATTTATTAGAGCTCATGGCCATTTGCTCCATTTTAAGTTTTAGATCACCATCTAACTGCCAAATTGTAGATGGCAGGGCTGCATACAATTTGAATTCATCAACAACTTGCAACTTGAAAGATGACAACTGAAAACATTAGTGGCGATGATTTTAACAATAAGGGAGAAAGGTGTATGATCAAATTGAGGTTGAAGATACCTATTTCGGAAGCACATGATGAAGCTGGAAAGAAAACAAATAGGTGTCAAACTAAATACCGAAGATGCATTTTTTTTCATTTTTTGACCAAAAGGTGAGATAACATGATAGAATTCTAGTGAAGGAGCATCATTTTAGTAGCTCGAGGTGAAAGTACAGTTGTTTTCAGTTAATTGCATAATGAAGCCAACTATTTTCAATATCGATCTCCTTAAATCTACTTACGCTCAGTGTGGCAGGTCTCAATCCAAGATAATCGAATTCTGAAAAAATTCAGAATCCAAATTTGTGACAGATAATAATGATAATACAATCAATGGCATTCCTTGAACACATACGGTGATGCTCCTTGACATAAACATGGGCAGGAATAACTGTACACACATGTTGATGATTTTAGGAGTTAGTCAGAAGAGAAGAGGAAAGTAAACGAGGATATGTCAAATCTTCCTGGGAAGTAAAGTACTATTACCTTTTTTTCAGATCCCTTGCTTCATTCACATGATCATAAACTCTGTAATTGAATAGATTACAGAATAGGCTGCCATAGAAGCACCACTACAAAGTTAGGGACATTTTTCTACATTTTAAGTACAAAATTTCCTACAGAAGATGTGTGATGAAGATTGAAACCCGTAAGAACAAAAGACAAGACAAGCAAATAAGGGTTGGAAACAAAAACTCTAAGAACCAGAATTCAAGATGTGATAATCCTATGAGTAAGAAACCTCAAATGTTGAGTTGCGCATCTTATCATGGCACATTGGAATCACTTGATGAACATAATTTAAATACAAATTTTTAGTCTGCAAACAATCAGAATCAGGTCAATGGAACAATGGCATTTGAGAGTTTGCAAAAAGAAACACATGTGATATCTGCATGAGCCAAAACGTGCATGAGCCTTGCCGTATGGATCAATTCAACATCTTTAGGTGCCCTTTTGTGTAGAAAATCTCTCACATCCCCCAGCAAGATAAGCTTCAAACCTGTAAAATAAATTTGTCCTCTGTTGATAAGAAGCCATTGCATGACAGAGATATGGTGTGAAACAAATCCCTTGACTCTGAAACACAGATAAAGAGACTGCTATTCCCCACGTGGCAGACGGAGGAGCATGATATGGTGCCATAAGTAAGAGCGGGGCAGTGAGTGTCGTGGTTCTAAGTCTGATAGTAGAGTAGGGGGGTAGGTATGGAGAGACAAGATCCTAGCTATGGAGTAGTTGTATACGCAAGGGGTTTACGAGTTCAGGCCCTTCTCGGAGGAAGTAACAACCCTACGTCTCGGAGCTCGGAGGCGGTCGACTGGATTATATGCGTATGAGTTACAAGGGTGCGAACCCTTTACACTGAGGAGGGGGTGGCTTATATAGAGTTCGCCAGACCGCTCCGGCCCTCAGTTATGCAGGGTTTAAGATAGATTAAGATTGGGTGTTACTGGTAACGCTACACATAAAGTGCTATGATGACCATAAAAGCTACTCAATGACCGACCGTTGGCGTGCATAGTGACTTTAGGTCTCCTCACTGTCGAGTGGATGGCTTCATGGTCGAGTGGTTGGCTTCATGGTTGAGTGTCTTTGAGTCCGTCGAGTGGAACACTTCTGAGTTGATTGACAGGTGGTTTCTTCTAGAGATGTCCTTGGGTAGGGTAGTTTGGACAGGTCCATGACCCTACCCTTGGTACATAGCTTCATCATTAGCCCCCGAATGGATCGAGGTTTGAGTGGGGAAGGAGTTGAGAATTCTTCCGACCCATTTTTCATGCTATGAGTATGTCTTGTTCTGGATCAATGAACTTTTAGGTGACGGCACCAACTCCTTCTTCAGTCGCCTTGATCCATTCTTTGTATCCGTCGAGTGAAGTTTTCACTTGGAGGGCTCCGAGCGACAGAGCAGAGGAGATCTTTCGTCTGAAGAGTTGTTCTGCAACCTGCGGATTTAGCGGGATTCGAATTTTGGGAAGCGCGCGGGGCAGAGCGAGGCCGCAGTAATCGGATGGGATAAGGCAGGGCCAACTCGATCTCCGCGCCACCTTTTTTGCCACGTATCGCGTGCGCAACTGTTGTGGGATTTGACAAGATCGTCCGAGCCTACATGTCAGTCACTCAGAAGCAACCTCATATAAGGCGCCGGACGGGTTTTTTTGAACAATGCGTTCTCATTTCCTCCTCTCTTCTCCAGACTTATCCGCCGCGTTCGCTTTCGCCTCAGCGCCGCTGCCCCGTGCGTGTCTCGCTGGTGACGATGGTGAAAGAGAAGACGGCGGCCCTGGAGCGGGCGAAGAAAGCAACGGCAAAGGCGAAGGGAAGGGCGACCGGTCGGGGCGGATATTCATCAAGGGCTGGCCTGCCGCCGGGCTGGATCCAGGGCGACTGGATCCGCTCGACGATTAGTCAAGCAGATCTTGACGACCTGGCCGACGGAGGACTGATCCCCCATGGATCGGCACGGCTCCCGGGGAAGGAGTCTGAGCCGCAACCTCAGGAGGGTGAGTGCGTTCTCTTGGCCACCCATGTCGACCGTGGGGTTTCTTTGCCGCCTCACCCTTTCTTTCAGGGATTTCTGAATTTCTTTGGGGCGCAACTCCACCACTTCACACCCAACACCATCATGTACCTCGCTGCTTTCATGTCTTTGTGCGAGAATTTCTTGGGTTGCCGGCCTCATTGGGGTCTTTTCAAGCACATCTTCACCTGTCGCTCCCAGACGGTGAAAAAGGCCAATCCGAGTGACGAGAGAACACAAGTGATTCAGATGTGTGGGGGTCTTGGGGTCCAGTTGAGAGGAAAAAGCTCCTTTCCGACCATGATCTTACCCGACTCGGTTCGTAGATGGCAGTCGACCTGGTTCTACTGCAAAGACCATCCGACGCCAGGGCAGTCGACTGGGCTCCCTCCTTTTTCCATGGAACGAGTGAGGAAGCCTTCCTCTTTAAAGGTGGTCCCGGAAGAGAAGGTGCATGTCAAGGTGCTGGTCGAGCGTGTCGTCCAGCTTATCCGTGACAGGGTGACTGGCATGGACCTCTTGGAGGTCTTCCTCTGACGATGCATCCAGCCGCTTCAAGCTCGAGACCATCCGATGTGGTTGTATTCTGACACTAAGGACACCACTCGGATCCACCTGGAGGAGATTGATGATGAAACACTGGAGCGGTGGCTGGCCAGCATCATAGGGAACAAAGACAACCCCCGAGGAGCCAGGAGGATTCCTCCACTCGACCAATCATACGAAGTAAACAAGGTCCAATTCTGCATTTCTGACTGTGATTCTGCTTTCTCCATTCTGTTTGCTTAAAATCATTCGACTGACTTTTGTCTTGTTTGTTGTCTTCTAGGCCACGACTGAGATGTACTCGACGCCCAACGAGGCGCAAGAACAGGCCGAGGAGGGAGAGGCGAGCGGAGGTGAAAGTGAGGAGTGGCAATCTGATGGTGAGGGGAAAGAGGATGACGACAGATCCAGCGAAGAGGAGGAGGAGGAGGAAGTCAATCCTCCTCGTACGGAAAGGCGATCCAAGCTCACCCACGACCCTGTGAGCGAGTGTGGCAAAGCAATTGCGCCCGTTGGGCAATCGTCAAAGCGCCCTCGGGTAGCTTCTCCGGCGCCGACTGAGAAAGCGCCAAAGCATCCACGAGCGGCACCATCAAAGCCTCTGAAGGCCTTGCCCAAGATGAGAATGGCCATTCCCACTATCTCTGGGTAACAACAGAACTTGTGTTTTCTTGTTTAGCCCGGACAAACTCTTGGTCGACTCATCGACTAACTAACTGGTTTCTGAAATCTGCAGTGCTGCTACCTCCGAGACCTCCGCCAAGAACGACGACCAAGAAATGGAAGACGCTTCCACCTCCAACCCTGGTACGCTCTCTGTAGTTTGACTTTTGGTCGATTGGATTTTCGTTTCTAACTTTGGATTTTTCCTGCAGCTCCTCCTCATGTCATTGATCTCCCTGATGATGACGATGAGGTGCCACTAAGGGCGAGGAAGAATAAAAAGGCGCCGGCTGGCAAGACCACTCAGACTACATCAGTGCCTGAGGCATTGGTTCAAGAAGGTGGCGATGTCACTCGGCATTCTGTGTCCTTTGCTGTGCCGCTGACGAATGCCCGGCCTTCGTCGTCGATTGCTGATCCGCCCTCCCTTTTCGCCACACACCACGTCCCAGAGGACCAAGCGGGTGCTGCTAAGGAGGCTATACGCCAGGCGGGGATCATGATGGAGCAGGTGAAGGTGATCCGGGAAGCCAGCCAAGCGGCTTATGATGCTAGCTCAGCCCTTCAGAGCAATGTACAGGTTAGTTGGTCACCGCTTGTTCTGTTAGGATATGCTATCTGAAGACTTTCTTTCCGAAGATCTTTGTATCTGTACACCCACTGGGTGTGTCGATTGATTTTTTGGATTGGTGGGGGCATGCTGAGTGCACCCACTGGGTGTAGTCCCCGAGACTATGGTGGACTGCTGGCGGTCGACTGTAGTCTTTATATTTTGAATTTCTTCATTCCAACTTCTTCACTCGGTTTGGCCGGACCATGTCGAATGGAATCTTGGAACCGGTGGGGGCACACTGAGTGCACCCACTGGGTGTAGTCCCCAAGACTACGATGGACTGCTGGCAGTCGACTGTAGTCTGAAGAACCTGTTTTTTGGTAGATCATGATGAGACCAAGACTAACTGCTGGCAGTTAGCTATAGGGCTATAGTTTTAGGATCATAACCTCTTTGTCCCTTTTCGGCCGACTGATCGGACCAAGTCGGTAGAACCAGTGGGGGCACGCTGAGTGCACCCACTGGGTGTAGTGCCCGAGACTACTATTGAATATTTTGATTCGACTGTAGTCTTAGAAATGTTACAGTTTTTCTCTTAGTCACTCGGAAGCAACCTCTCTTTGATGTCTGTCGACTGACTCTTCGCAAAAATCTTGCGAGCTTGTGGCTCATTACAGTGAATTGGAAAACAAACACATCCAGCTCGACCTTGACTTGAAGCTTGTTCAGGAGAACTTTCAGAAGGCGAAGGACGAGGCAAAAGGTATGATTGGTGAGAACTTGATGACTGTCTTTATCTTTCTGCCTGTTCCTAATTCTGATCTCATCGTCATTTTGCGGATAAAACGAAGGAGGCTCTGAAGAAGAAGGACCAGGACCTTGCCGAGGCACAGAAGGCGGCTTTGGAAAAAACGAAGCTTGCGGAGGAAAAACTGGCTTCATTCGATAAACTTGAAGAGGAGAACGCCAATTTGAAAGCTGCTCTCGACGCGGCCAACAAGGAGGTGAGTCGTTTGAAGAATGATAATATAGCCCTGAGTGACAAGGCTAGTGAACTGACGGGGAAGAAGAACGATCTCGAGGTCTATCTGGGGGGGGGCTTGCCAAGAAGCTGTTCATCATGCTTGAGGGTAATCTCTCCCACCTGACTGACTTGTTATCGTCGACTCTTTGTAGAACCGCTAGTTTATCTTTGAGTTGTGTTTACAGAATTCTGCCAAAACTTCGAGGAGGAGACCATTCGAGTGGAGACAGGCTTGGATCCCATTAATTCTCCTGTGAAGGATGAAACTACCATGAACGTGCTCTGACTGGAATCTCGTGTTGCTGGTGTGGTTGACTACCTTGCTCGACTGAAGGTTGCGGCGTCGCGGATCGACACGACACTCTGGCCGGGAGAGATGCTTCAAAATGACCTCGAGTCTCTAATGACTCGACTGAATGAAGTTCCAGGTCGAGTGCAAGAATGGAAGAAGTCTTCCGCCAGGTGTGGTGCTGATGTTGCTCTGTCCCTGGTCCGTGTTCACTGCAAGGATGCGTGAGAGGACAAGCTGGCGTCGCTCAAAGTGGCCAACACCAAGAAGCATGACTTCCGATCTTTCATGGAGACCTTCATTGCTGCTGCCACTCGGATTGCTGATGGGATCGACCTGGACCAGTTTGTCGTGCCTTCCAGTCCTCCACCCGAGGAGTAAGACAAACTTCTATGCTTTGCCTTAAATTTGCCTCGGAATGCCGAGTGGTTGTGTAACCGATAAACTTTTACAGGCTTGATGCCTGAGCACTTCTGAATCCGTAGGATGTTATCTGAACTTATCGTTGAATATGCTCGCATTTGCCTTCGAGCGAACTTTGTTCTTCACTCGGAATACACTTTAATGCTTGAGACGCAGCCCTGAGGTGGAGAATCCAGTCGACCTGCTCTTCATCGCTCTTGCAGGTAAGGATGGAGCATAGATTGCAGTCGACCTACGTCCTTGCGAATTGAGATGGAGCGCACGTTGTATTTGTGGCGTAGCTCCGAAGGAGAAGGTAGCAGTTGACCTGCACCTCGTCGTCCTTGCAGAGTGCACATTGTATTTGTGGCGGAGCTCCGAAGGAGAAGGTAGCAGTCGACCTGCACCTCGTCGTCCTTGTAGAGCGCACATTGTATTTGTGGCATAGCTCCGAAGGAGAAGGTAGCAGTCGATCTGCACCTCGTCGTCCTTGTAGAGCACACATTGTATTTGTGGTGTAGCTCCGAAGGAGAAGGTAGCAGTCGACCTGCAC
>NC_057807.1:462454144-462470995 GCF_018294505.1 Triticum aestivum | reverse complement strand
AAGCTCCCGAGTGGGAGATTTTCTCTCCACTCGGTAGGATTTTCAAATACTTAGGTGAGTACTGGACTGCAGCTAAACCTCCGAGTGGGAGGTTTGCTCTCCACTCGGTAGGATTTTCAAATACTTAGGCGAGTACTGGACTGCAGCTAAGCCTCCGAGTGGGAGGTTTGCTCTCCACTCGGTAGGATTTTCAAATACTTAGGCGAGTACTGGACTGCAGCTAAGCCCCCGAGTGAGAGGCAGACTCGCCACTCGGTAGGATTTTCAAATACGTAGGTGAAACAGATTCGAGCTAAGCCTCCGAGTGGGAGGTTTGCTCTCCACTCGGTAGGATTTTCAAATACTTAGGCGAGTACTGGACTGTAGCTAAGCCCCCGAGTGAGAGGCAGACTCGCCACTCGGTAGGATTTTCAAATACTTAGGCAAAACGGATTCGCAGCTAAACCTCCGAGTGAGAGGCTTGCTCGTCACTCGGTAGGATTTTTTTTTACAAACTTAGGCGAAACGGATTCGCAGCTAAGCCACCCACTAGGGGATTTCTCACATAAACAAAAGCAACAACAATCAATGGGAAAATTATAACACTTTTGTCTTTGATAAACAAACTACAGGAGTACTTTTATTACATCTCACCCGAGTGAGTACTTAAGTGTAAAAGGGGCAGAGCAGGTCCACATTCCAAGCTCGTGGCTCATCAATCTGGCGACCGACATTGTAAAGATGGTATGCTCCATTATGGAGAACTTTGGTGACGATGAAGGGGCCTTCCCAAGTAGGGGCGAGTTTGTGTGGCTTATGTTAGTCCACTCGGAGGACCAAGTCTCCTTCTTGGAAGGCTCGACTCTTCACGTTTCTGGCATGGAATCGACGCAAGTCTTGCTGATAGATGGTCGATCGGATCATGGCCATCTCTCTTTCTTCTTCTAGAAGGTCGACTGCGTCCTGCTGGGCTTGTTCTGCTTCATCTTCAGAGTAGAGCTCAACTCGGGGTGCATTGTGAAGCAGGTCACTCGGCAGAACTGCTTCGGCCCCGTAGACCAGAAAGAACAGAGTTCGCCCAGTCGACCGATTAGGAGTAGTCCTCAATCCCCAAAGAACTGATGGAAGTTCGTCGACCCATGCGCCTGCTGCGTGTTTGAGATCACGCATCAACCGGGGCTTCAGTCCTTTGAGAATTAGGCCGTTTGCTCTTTCTGCTTGTCCATTCGACTGGGGGTGAGCGACGGAAGCGTAGTCGACTCGCGTGCCTTGAGAAGCGCAAAAGGCTTTGAATTAGTCGGAATCAAAGTTTGACCCATTATCAGTGATGATGCTATGCAGAACTCCATATCTGAATATCAACTCTCTGATGAAGCTGATAGTAGTGCCGGCATCAAGATTCTTGATAGGCTTGGCTTCGATCCACTTAGTGAACTTGTCGACTGCCACCAGTACATGGGTGAAGCCGCTCCTGCCAGTTCTCAGTGGTCCAACCATATCTAATCCCCAAACAGCAAAGGGCCAGATGATTGGAATGTTCTTCAAGGCTGAGGCGGGGTTGTGTGACATATTGGAATAGAACTGACATCCTTCACACTTGTCGACTATCTCTTTCGCCATTTTATTTGCTCTGGGCCAGTAAAACCCCGCTCGGTATGCTTTAGCCACAATAGTCCGAGAGGACGCATGATGACCACAGGTCCCCGAGTGGATATCATCAAGAATTATCCGACCTTCTTCTGGCGTTATACATTTCTGACTGGCTCCAGTCGCGCTTCCCCTGTACAACTTTCCCTTCATCACAGTAAAGGCTTTGGATCGACGGACGATCTGTCGAGCCTCTTCTTCATTCTCTGGGAGCTCTTTCCTTAGGATATACGCGATGTACGGCACTGTCCAGTCGGGAGTGATGACCAAAACTTCCATGATCAGGTCGACCACAGCTGGGACCTCAACTTCAGTCGGATCCGTGGCACTTTTCGGCTGCGGGGCTTCTTCGGTGAAAGGATCCTCTTGAACTGATGGTGTGTGGATGTGTTCCAAAAACACATTACTGGGAATGGCTTCTCTCTTGGGACCTATTTTTGCCAAATCATCAGCTGCTTGATTTTCCAGTCGGGGTTTATGATGAAGCTCTAACCCCTCAAATTTCTTCTCTAGCTTTCTCACTGCATTGCAGTAACCAGTCATGGCTGGGCTTCTGGACGTCCCACTCCTTCATCACTTGGTTAACCACCAAATCAGAGTCGCCATAGACCATGAGGCGACGGACGCCGAGTGAAATGGCCATACGCAACCCATACAAAAGTGCTTCATATTCTGCTTCGTTATTGGAGGAGTCAAAGTGAATCTGGAGCACATATCTGAGCTTATCTCCTTGGGGGGAAACCAACACTACCCCAGCATCGGATCCATTCAATATCTTAGAACCGTCAAAGAACATGGTCCAATGCTCCGAGTGAACTTGAGTCGGCAGTTGCTGTTCGGTCCACTTGGCGATGAAATTTGCTATTTCTTGGGACTTGATGGCTTTCTTTGCCTCAAACCTGATATCTAGGGGAAGGAGTTCAATCGCCCATTTGGCCACTCGACCGGTTGCATCTCTGTTGTGCAAAATCTCTGATAATGGAGTGTCGTTGACGACTGTAATGGAATGGTCAGAGAAGTAATGAGCAACCTTCTTCGTGGTCATATAAATCCCATATACAAGCTTCTGATAATGAGGGTATCTTTGCTTTGATGGGGTCAAAACTTCAGAAATATAATACACTGGGTGCTGAACTTTAAAGGCTTTTCCTTCTTCTTCCCGCTCGACCGTAAGTACTGTACTGACGACTTGTCTTGTGGCTACAATGTAAAGCAGCAAATGCTCTTTGCTGATCGGGGCAGCAAGCACCGGCTGGGTGTAAAGCAGGGTTTTTAATTCTGCAAACGTTGCATCAGCTTCAGGAGTCCACTCGAACTTGTCTGACTTCTTCATCAGTCGGTAAAGAGGCAATGCCTTTTCACCGAGACGAGAGATGAATCAACTTAAAGCGGCCAAGCAACCAGTAAGCTTCTGGACATCGTGCACACGCATAGGACGTTTCATTTGGAGTATAGTACCAACTTTTTTTGGATTGGCGTCGATTCCTTGTTCGGAAACGAGAAAACCGAGTAACTTTCCTCCAGGAACTCCGAATGTGCACTTTGATGGATTAATCTTGATATCATACCTCCTGAGGTTGGCAAATGTCTCTGCAAGATCAGTCAGCAGGTCGGAACCTTTCCGTGACTTGACCACAATATCATCCATGTATGCTTCCACATTCCGACTGATTTGAGTGAGCAAACACTTCTGAATCATCCTCATGAATGTGGCTCTGGCATTCTTGAGGCCGAATGGCATGGTGACATAACAAAAGCACCCGAATGGGGTGATGAATGCTGTTTTGATCTCATCGGGTCCATACAGATGGATCTGATGGTACCTGGAATAGGCGTCTAAGAAAGACAGGCGCTTTCATACCGCAGTCGAGTCGACTATTTGGTCGATGCAGGGGAGAGGAAAATGATCTTTCGGGCAGGCCCGACTGATATGTTTAAAGTCAATGCACATGCGAAGTGACTTGTCCTTCTTGGGGACCATGACAACATTGGCGAGCCACTCGGAGTGATAAGTTTCTCGGATAAACTATGCTGCTAAGAGCCGAGCCACCTCCTCACCAATGGCCTATCTTTTCTAGACGGCGGACTGTCGAAGATGTTCTTTAACAGGTTTCACCTTTGAGTCGACTCGTAGACGGTGCTCAGCCAGCCCCATGGGAACACCCGACATGTCAGAAGGTTTCCATGCGAAGATGTCCCAGTTCTCACAGAGGAACTGGATGAGCACTTCTTCCTATTTGGAGTCGAGCGTTGTAGAGATATGAGTCGGAGCAGCACTGGGGTCGGTCGGGTGAATGTGAACCGGTTTTGTCTCACCAGACGACTGAAATGCTGATTCTGTAGCGGGCTTCTTGGCTCGCAACAAATCACTTGGGTCTGCAATTTTCTGGTATTCCTGCCACTCTTCCACTGCCATCTGAGCATCGACGAGCTTTGAGCCTTTCTGAAAGCGCTCTTTCGCCTTCTTCCGATTGCCAGTGATGGTGATCACACCTTTGGGGTCAGGCATCTTCAATTTGAGGTACACGTAACATGGTCGAGCCATAAAACATGCATAAGTTGGCCTGCCCAAAATAGCATGATAGGCACTCTGGAAATCCACAACTTCAAATGTCAACTTCTCTTGCGGTAATTTTTGGAATCACCGAAAACCACATCAAGAGCGATCTGACCGAGTGACGCAGCCTTGTTTCCAGGAATGACTCCATAGAAACTCATGTTGCTGGTACTGAGTCTAGACATCGGAATGCCCATCCCTTTTAATGTCTCTGCGTAAAGTATGTTCAGGCTACTGCCACCATCCATCAAAACTTTAGTCAGTCGAGTGCCTTCGACGACTGGGTCGACCACCAGAGCTTGCCTCCCAGGGGTGGCTATGTGTGTCGGGTGATCAGACTGATCGAATGTGATGGCAGTCTGAGACCATTTCAGATAACTGGGTGTCGCCGGAGCAACCATATTCACTTCTCGGTTGATAACTTTCAGTCGACTTTTGCTTTCAACGTCAGCAAAAATCATCAGGCTGGAATTGACCTGGGGATATCCATCATCACTATCCTCTTTATCCTCAACTTTGTCTGACTCCTTCTCCTTATCTTTGGGCTGTTTCCCCTGGAATTGCTGGATCAAGAGCCGACACTGTCGAGTGGTATGTTTCGGGTAAATGAATTTACCCTCCTCATCTTTCTTCGTGTGGATGTGGCATGGCAAATCCAACATGTCATTTCCTTCCTTGTCTTTCACCTTCTTAGGGTTCCAAGACCCTTTGGGCTTCCCTTTAAACTTTCCTTGAGTCACGGCCAAGGCTTCTCCAGGAGCAGCTGGCTCGGCTTTCCGCTTCTGCTTCCGACTGGAGTTCCCTCCTCCGGTTTCGTGGGCGACTGACTTGTGCTTGCCACTCAGGAGCCGATCCTCTTCTTCACCATTGGCATATTTGGTGGCTATCTCCATCATTCGACTCAGAGACATGTCTCCAGTTCGACCAAATTTCAGGTTTAGCTCTCTATACTTAACGCCTTCCTTGAAGGCACAAACTGCCTAGTGATCAGATACATTCTCTACCGCGTGATGCAACGTGATCCATCTCTGGATGTAATTTCTCAAAGTCTCATTTGACTTCTGCACACAAGATTGCAGCTCCGTCAGTCCTGCTGGTCGCTTGCAAGTTCCTTCAAACGTTCTGACAAACACTCGGGAAAGATCTTCCCAAGTGTAAATGCTGCTGGGTACTAACTGATTCAGCCATGCTCTAGCCAAGCCCTCCAACATAAGAGGCAGATGTTTCATGGCCACCTCATCATTGCCGCCGCCGATCTGAACAGCCACTCGGTAGTCTTCAAGCCAAGTATCAGGCTTGGACTCACCAGTGAACTTACTGACTCCAGTCGCCAACCTGAAGTTGGGAGGAATCACCGCGGCCCTGATGGCTCTGCTGAAACACTCTGGTCCTGAGACGTGCACTCTGCTGCTGGTGGGTACATCTCTGTCGTGACCCTCTCGGTGAGCTCTGTTCCTGTCGACCAGACCTTGAACGATAATGGATCTCGCATCAAATCCTGGTTCCCTGGGGTCGACTGGAATCCTTCACCCAACACTGTGATGGCGTCTATCATCCTGTTGTCGAGGCGCGTACGATCCACCCCTTGGTGGAGGGGTGGGCACTCGACGTTGATCATCGCGATCGATTCGGTGATCATACTGCTCATGGTTCTTGTACTGATCATGCCGGTCTCCACGTCCCTCACGCCTTGAGGGCGATCTGGGGCTATGAGCCGACTGGACTGTATTTGTAGCTACGGATTTGCTGTGAATCCTATTCCGCGACTGCGATACAGCTGAATTTTGATCTCCTGCTGCCCGGAGTAAATCTCTGATCTGCAACAAGCCTCCGCCAGCCTTTGACTGGGAAGGCTGAATCGACTCTGCTATACGGGCTGTAGCTGCTAAATTCTGAATCGGAGTTCGATATACGTGAGTCGGTTGTGGAAAGAGCTGACGTCGATTGGATTCAGGAACCCGTTGCCGCGCCCGCTCGTCGAGTGCTCACTGGAGGTTCTCCAGTCGAGTGTGCTCAGCCAAGTTGGCCAAGCGCGCGTCCTCTAAGGCACGAGCCTCGGGAGTTTCTCCAACGATAGGAGTATGAAGCGCATCCATGTTCCGACGGCGAAGTTCTTCCCTTTGCAGCGAAGTGAGGGGCTCGGGGAGGTACTCTTCGTGGGCATGCGACAGATCGCCTCCGCCGTCGCCTCCGTCGGTGCCGGGAAAGCCGGGAGGACCGCGTGGTCCGTCGACCATCAGGACCTCCGCCGCTGGATCACTGCTGTGGCACTCGGATGCAGTCTCTGCGGAGCCGGTCGACAGGTCGAACAAGGCGTAGAGAGATTCGTCAGGCTTGATTGCCGTGACTTGGGGGGTGGCCGATTGGCGAGCCATCACGTGTCTCACCCACCGCTGAAGCCTCGACCGACTGGAGCGCTTGTGCCAACGGGAAACAGGGGAGGAAGACGACACAAAGACTGACCGATACTGGGTCGACGGTTGCCGCAGGAGGACGCCGCGGACGCACGCGCGAAAGTGCGTCGCTCCGCGGACTGGGAGCGCGTCGATGTCGAGCGGAGCCTCCTGAAGCCAAGCAGAGTCGTCGGTGATGAACGTGAGCGCACCGAGACGGATCTCGTGGCCCTCAACCAAAACTCCGCCTGAGACCATGATGAAGGAGATCGGAAAAAATTGCAACTTCTCCAGTAAGTCGCTAAGACACCGGCCCCATGGTGGGCGCCAACTGTCTTTGTTCTAAGTCTGACACTAGTGTAGGGGGGTAGGTATGAAGAGGCAAGATCCTAGCTATGGAGTAGTTGTATACGCAAGGGGTTTACGAGTTCAGGCCCTTCTCGGAGGAAGTAACAGCCCTACGTCTCGGAGCCTGGAGGCGGTCGACTGGATTATATGCGTATGAGTTACAGGGGTGCGAACCCTTTACACTGAGGAGGGGGGTGGCTTATATAGAGTCCGCCAGACCCCTCCGGCCCTCAGTTATGCAGGGTTTAAGATACATTAAGATTGGGCGTTACTGGTAATGCTACACATAAAGTGCTATGATGACCATAAAAGCTACTTAATGACCGACCATTGGCGTGCAGAGTGACTTTAGGTCTCCTCACTGTCGAGTGGATGGCTTCATGGTCGAGTGGTTGGCTTCATGGTCGAGTGTCTTTGAGTCCGTCGAGTGGAACACTTCTGAGTCGATTGACAGGTGGTTTCTTCTAGAGATGTCCTTGGGTAGGGTAGTTTGGACAGGTCCATGACCCTACCCTAGGTACATAGCTTCATCAGTGATCACAGACCTAGACGGAGACGCTCTTCTCGCCGTAGACGGACTACCCGGTGACCATGTTCTTGGTGCAGAGCGGGTCCTCCTTGGCCTTGGTGATGAAGACGCCGTCGTGCTTGTGCGGCACCATGACCACCTTGCTCCCGCCCTTCATGCCGGTCCCTCCCCTTCCCCCGCCGCCATGACCATGACCCCTGGGTGTCCTGCCTCCCCGGCCACCCCTTCCGCTGCGGCCATCGCCATCGCTTCTCCCGCCGAAGCCCTTGCCCCTGTGGTTGCCGTCGTCGCTCCTGCCGCCGAAACCCCTCCCACCGCATCCTGCATGAAGCGTAACAGCGCCCGTGGGTGAGATCGGGGATGTGAGGAAGAAGAATAAGGCAGCGCGTAAGGAGACGGGTGATTACCTCCTCGTGCCGGTGGCCTCATGGTGTCGGAATTTGTCGATGTCGCCACCGGAGATGTGAGGAAGGAGGCGGGGATCCGGGAGGCCTTGGTTGCCGCCGCCTCGAAGCGACGCTTCCTTGACGAGGACACGGCTGTCAGCCGTGATATGCGGTGGCGCATCACCGATCTGGGAACGCCGCCGTCGTGGGCTTCGATCTGGAAGAGCAAACGCCGAGGCGGAGAGGCGATCCCGGCGCGTCCCGCTGTTGGTCGACTCTGACGGAGATCGGGAGCCCTCTCTTTCATGGCGGAGAGGCGGCGGCTAAGGCAAGATCCGGCACGTTAGCGGCGGCGAAGGGATGGAGCGGCGGCGGCGACGAAGGGATGGAGGGCGGTCGCGAACGAGGGCAGTGAGTCGGGCGTAGTCGGGCGCGCGGATGGAGGGCAGGAGAGTCGTGCGTGCGGTCGAGGGCATGTGACGTCGCTCGTACGTGCGGGTTTTTTTTCGCTGGTTATTTTTCGTAGGTTTATTTATCGTTGGCTATTCATCGTAGATTTTTTCGAGCGCGGGGGCTGGTGGAGGACTCGGTACATGGTTTTTTCGGTTAGTGCGGGTCAGCGTGAGGTGGGAGGAGGTACCAAAATAGGTACAAAAAAAACTGGGTGAGGTGGGCCGAAAATAGACCTGGAACAGAGACTACCAACTGAGACATTAGGAGTAGAGATTTCACTGGTTTAAAAAAATTGATTTCAGTTATTAAACAATATAGATCTCAAAACTAGTTTTACTCATTTTAGAAAACACATTACGCTCACTCAATTGTAATATTATATTTCACTCATTTCGAAAAACTGATTTCACTCATTCCAAAAGATAGATTTCACCCATTCCACTAGTTTCAGAACATTGAAATAGAGAGTTTCACACATTGAAATAGACAGTTTCACAGATTAGTGGATACATTTCACTTTTTTCAAGTATCTTATTGCTCACATTCCACTCATTTCAGAAAACACATTACACTCACTCAATTAAAATACTAGATTTCATTTGTTAAATCTGATTACACTAATTACAAAAGATATATTTCACTCATTTCACTAGATTCAGAAAAAGTCATTACAGTCACTAAATTGAAATAACAATTTCACTTGTTTCAAAGATAGATTTCACTCATCCTTCTCACTATATTTTTTTCTAAATAACATTTCACTATATTTAACGTATTTCACACTGAAATATGTGTCATGTGTATACAAAACAAATTTCACTCATCTAAAGAAAATAATTTCACACGGTTGAGAAAACATATTTCAAAATTGATTTCACTCAATGAAAATAACTAATTTCAATTATTTCAAAAACCTATTTTAGTCGTTTCAGAAAATCTTTCAGTCAGTTTCACATTTCACTAGCTTCAGAAAACACATTACACCCGTTTACAAAAGTTAGATTTCACTCATTTTAGAAATCACATTTCACTATATTTAACGTATTTCACACCGAAATGTGTGTCACGTGTATGGAAAACAAATTTCACTCATCTAAAGAACATAATTTCACACGGTTCAGAAAACATACTTCACTCAGTTGAGAAAACATATTTCAAAATTGATTCACTCAATGAAAAAAAAACTAATTTCAGTTATTTCAAAAAACATATTTCGCTTGTTTCAGAAACCTAATTTCAGTCATTTGAAATGTTGAAATTAAAACATGTTTGAAATGCATCCAAATTTGGTCTTATACTAAAGCTCTTGGCTTCAGGAATTCAAATATATAAAATATTTCAAAAATAACAGTATGATTTAAAAGATAGAAATGATTAAAAATCCTAAAGAGAAAATAAAAGGAAATGATTTGTACTACGGCACCACATGCAACGTCAGGATAGACTCTCTCTCTCACCTGACATGTGTCCCATCGATGTGACATTGATTTGACGTAATGGTGAATACAGCGGCCCAGAAGATGGAATACACTGATATACAAACATGTGGGCCATCGAGCGGCATGAATCACGAACAACGCCAACGGCAGATGCGGCTCCGGTACATCCCGCCTCCGGTAAAAAGGAGTTTGCGGCCCGGCCACCACGGGCATCGGTGAGGACGTGGACGACAAAGATCATCACGATGTCGTGGCCATGGTCCTCAGCGATGGCACACACGACTTGGTTCTGGATGGCCAGGCCGTCGAGGGGTTCCACGAGCGCGTGGCCACCACGGTCATCGGCTAGGGTGTGGACGACGAACAGGGGCGGCGCCAGGCCCCGGGTACCCAGGGCTCAGGCCCGGGGCGTGAGAAATGTTTTAGCCCTATACCTACCTACTAGCAGGTGGGGCGGCGACGGCGATACGCCGCGCCCGTGACAGACCCGTCTGAATTTTGCTTAGGTCCTTCCGTTATTAATAAATAATAAGGAACATAGACTCGTAATTGCAACAAAATACCTTGACGTTGATGTGCATAGTAATGTGAGAAAGATGTTTTAAGTTTCAGACTTGTATTTGTATACAGAAGGTAAATGTGGTAAATGAAAAAAAATGGATATGTATAGTAGAGGGAGCCCCACAGCGTAGTCATACTATTATTACTGACGGAAAAACAACGGTTCAGGTACACACAGGGAGCGCAAAGTGCTAGCTTATAGAGGTGTACATAAGTGCATACAATGAAGACCAATGAGCAGAAAGTTGATGATGACACGTTTGTCTACTTGGTACTCAGCTGCGTCTTGTTTTTTCTGTAATAGCTCCTTTGAAGTGCTTATTACCAAAGTTCTCACGATTCTCCTGAGAAAATAGCTCCTTTGAAGTGCGACTATAGCATAGAAAGAAGTGGACCAAGATTAGTATGTGTGGTTAATTCATCCTATAATTTATTCAGAAAAATATATCAACCTCTTTTTGGCTTTGTTGCTAGTCGGTGAACCATCAGCGTTCTCCCTTTTTTTTCTCTCCGTGGGAACTTCGGTACCGGAGGCCTGTTAACATTTAATGAAGGAGGCAAGATTAGCTTTGCGTTCTCTATTAGCTGCACTGTAAAATACATTCTGTATATCCATACCTTATGTTCCTTCGGCTGAAGCTTTTGGCTCCTTTGCGAAGCACAATCTACTGATGGTAGTGTTGCAAGCTGATCAGTCTGTGTTGCATCACTTACCACCAAAGCAGAGGACTGTCCAGCTGGATTGGCCACATGTTCTGTAGCTTGCACTTGGAAGTGACAGCTGAAAATGGTACAAACGAAAAATAAACAGAGGCATTGCAATGTAGTTCTAAAGGGTTACTAACTTATGACTGATGTAGTGGCATTGGAGAAAAACACGGCCTCCATCTTTGTGCATGTTCTTGATGCTCTTGGTGAAGATGTAGCAGCCTGCAACAGTGTAGCAAAGATGACTAATGTGCAAAACACAGGTCGATGCACTGGCGCTGTAATGTTTCTCGCGCATCAGGATCCAACAGCTCAGCTCAGGCCATCAATGGAAAATGTAAATCTCAATTAGCAAGGAAGTTAAATACATTCTATGTAGTATTTCCATTACCAAACTCAATACACTTCCAGTAGTAGTATCGAGGTTTTATTTTTCAGACTTTGATGTGGAATAACATCGGCCATTTTTGAATAAGAAAAGAATACGCTATTTCTAAAGATCATTGTGCATACATAAGATCCGCACTACTATGAAGCTGAGAATATAAAAGAGACAACGACTTCTTGAATCTCAACAAATAGACATGTTACCATCCAATTTTAATGAGTGCACCTTCAAGATAAGCCAATAATCATCATTGACTCATTATTAGATCCTTTTGAATCTCTGAACATATTTTGTTTGTTACAGCTAGATTCTTCTGGAAAGAATTAATAAAAAAGGTACATTCTAGTTTATTAATAAAAAAGGTACATTCTAGTTTATTCATGGATTTAACACATATGGTGGCATATCTGTCATGAGATGGCGGGGAAAAGATTAATCTTGATATTTGGTTGTCATAATCGTGTGTTATCTCTTAAATACTGAGATGAAAGGATAGTGAATAAAAAATAGACAGGTAAAGACAAACTCAACATGATCTACAGATTATATATCTGTAGCAGTACCATCATGAGGGCTTCAGACTGAAGTAATCTGTGGCGTGTACGGGCGGTCTTTTACAACCAACATACTGACCGGCATGGGCGCAACAATTGCGCCCCTCTGATGATGGTGATAACATAAACGGTTCATATCTAAAATCATGGTACCCGGGCCCAAAGTAACAAGCATTAAGCATGACAAAGTCATAGCAACGTCAATCTTAGAACATAATGGATACTAGGGATCAAGCCCTAACAAAACTAACTCGATTACATGATGAATCTCATCCAACTCCTCACCGACCAACGAGCCTATGAATGAATTACTCACTCCCGGTGGGGAGTATCATGGAATTGGCGATGGAAAAGGGTTGGTGATGACGAAGATCGAAGATCCCCCTCTCCGGAGACCCAAACGGACTCCAGATCTGGCCTCCCGATGAAGAATAAGAGGCGGCGGCGACTCCGTCTCGTGAAACATGATAATTCTTTCTCCCTGATTTTTTTCTAGAAAAAAAATGTGATTTTATAGCGTCGGTTTCAACGTCTGTGGGGCCACCAGGTGGGGACAACCCTCCTGGGCGCGCCTGGAGGGGGGGGCGCCCTAGTGGGTTGTGCCCACCCAGGTGTCCCCTCCGGTGGTTCTTGACTCCAGAAATTCTCTTTATTTGTGTAAAAATTCCTCGCAAAGTTTCGTTCCAATCCGATAACTTTTATTTCTGCACAAAAACAACACCATGGCAGTTTTACTGAAAATAGTGTCAGTCCGGGTTAGTTTCATTCAAATCATGCAAATTATGGTCCAAAACAAGAGGAAAAGCGTTAGCAAAAGTAGATATGATGGAGACGTATCAACTCCCCCAAGCTTAAATCTTTGCTTGTCCTCAAACAGTTCAGTTGATAAACTAAAAGTGAAAAAGAAAAACTTTTACGAACTCTTTTGCTCTTGTTTGCATAAATAAGCTTAAACAACACCCAGGTTTTCAACCAAGATTATAACTAACCATGTCGACAATAACTCTTAAAGATTATATTAACTCATATCATGACATAATCAACTAGCGAGCAATAATAAGATATCTCAAACACCAACACATTGTGAAAGCAACCATGATATGATATGACAATAGTGGTATCTCTCTAACCCTTTCTGAGACCACAAATCATAAATGCAGAGCACCTCCAAAGTTCAAGTAGCGACTAAACATTGTAATTCATTGTAGAAATGATCCATTCATGATGCACCCGACATTAGCTACACACAATGCATAAGCATGACAGTGGTGCTCTCAGGTTCTAGTGCTTATTTTAGAAGGTGACGACACAACATAAAAGTAAATAGATAGTCCCTTCGCAGAGGGAAGCGGTGATTTGCAGAGGAGCCAGAGCTCAAAATAGAGGTAAATGAATAAACACTCATCATGAGAATAATCCATTTAGCACGGAAGATACTGACTACCTCCTATCGCTCTATGAACAATCCAGGCACACAAAAATGATATTTATTTAAAGTTTTTAGAGGTCGCACATGCAAATTTACTTAGGACGGCAGGGTGATACCACATATAGATAGATATAGTGGACTCATCTGGAATAACTTGGGTTTCAGGTTTTTTGATGCACACGCAGAATTCCTGCTTAGTACAGGTGAAGGCTAGCAAAAAGATTGAGAAGCAGCTAGCTAGAGAGCAACAACGATCATGAACATGCATTATGCATAAGTAAGATTGGACACTAGCATGAGTAGGATATGAACACCATGAACATAAATATTATAGAGGCTATGTTGGTTTTGATTCAACTACATGCATGAACATGTGCCAACTCAAGCCACACGGACATTCAGAGGACGATACCATATTATCATACTACATCACAATCATTTTAATGCAATGTTGACATCCAAGATAAATCATTATCCACTCATAGCTACTTATGCATGGCATGAGAAACTATAATCTCTAATTGTCATTGCAAACATGTTTGATCATAGTAGGTTGAATCATGGATACTAGGTTAAACATATTTACAAAAACAGAACAAGTCGAGTTCATACCCGTTTCTCTCTGCCACATCCAGTTCATCAGATATCGTCATTATTTCCTTTCACTTGCACGACCGAACGATATGAAAATAATAATAGTGCAAGAGTGTCGTGGACTAATCTGGAATTTGCAAACATTTTATTCAACAGGAGAAGGCAAAGCAATATGGGCTCTTTGTTAGATCAACAAAAATGCATATGCGAGCCACTCAACATTTTCATTATGGTCTTCTCCTTGGTATGACTCAAAAGAAAAAAAAAGAAATTCAAAGAAACACACTGAAATATTTTTGGAGTTTTTGGTTTTTCTTGAACAAGCAAATAAAAGGGAAAAGCAAAAACGGGAAAAACTAATTACATGGGAAAGCTCCCAACAAGCAAAAGAATAAGGAAATATTTTTGGGTTTTCTTTTTAGTACTACAACAATTTAAACTAGGAAGAAAAATAAAAAAGAAGCAGAAAATATTTTTGTATTTTCTCAAAGTTTTTCAACCACACAAGAAGAAAGCGAGAAAATAAATCTAGCATGGATAATACAATGAAAAAGTGTGGATACCAACAACTAAGATGAAATGTGCGAACATGAATGTAATGTCGATGGAAATATGTACTCCCCCAAGCTTAGGCTTTTGGCCTAACTTGGTAATCGGTCAGTAGCATGCATAATGGTCGGAATGATAGCTCACGGAGGCTCTCGGTGCGGATGCTACAGCCTGCCGCGTGGCCACAGCTGTCGCGTTATGGGCTCGGGCCTCGCTCTGAAGAACAAAATATCTTCCCCTACTGCAAACATCAAAGAGAGCATGTGCAGGCAAATATGTGTCCACAATGTAACTTTTATTAAACAACAGGTTAAAAGTGAAATTATGGGGTTCACCACTGAGTATCTTATGACGTTTCATAGCATCAAAGTCCAAGTACTGTGTGGGTAAAATAGGTTCATAAGGCAAAGGTGAAACACCCATCTCTCTTGCTAAGCGAGTGACATAAATTCCACCATAAAAATATCCACTACCAGCGTTGTGTTGCAACCTGCGTGCAACAATCGCTCCAAGATTATAACTTGTGTCACCGGTGAGAGCGGTGCGTATGAGGCTCAAGTCTGGAGCACAAAGTGTACTACAATCTTGTTTACCTACAATATATTTTCCATTAAATAATGCAAAGTACTGGATTGAGGGAAAATGAATGCTCTTTATTCTACCTTACGTCACTCCCCTAGTCTCACCGTAGCAAAGACTAGTCAAGAATATCTCAAACTCAGACCATGGTGGTTCGTCAAGCGAACCCCAGAATGGGATTTTACAGTGGTGAGCAAATCTCTCTAAAGATATGATAAATGGATTTTCATATAATTTAAATGACACCCTAGACTCACGGGGATGGAATTTAAATCCTTTTGTAAATGATTCAGTGAGAGTGAGGTATTGGTTGCACTTATCTGAAATGTAGGGTCCGAGATCGACATTGTGAACGTATTGCTCAAATTCTTCCTTAATGCCCACACTCACCATATAATCGTTGCATGGCCATAAGCATGTTTTGGTGGCGGAATCTCATATGGAACTTTCACTTGGTTCAACATAAGACCGATGAGCGGAGCTGTTACTAGAAGATGCCTCCGAGGATCTCCTCCTCGAAGAACTCCTTCCAAAGCGGTTCATCATATCACGTACAATTTTATGAAAAATTTTGGCCACAAAAATTTGTTAACAAAACTTCACAAGATTGGTAGCAACTACTCATATGGATGCATAGAGGCCATAACAAGCATTCAAACTACTTAGAACTCTAAGATTTCAACATGTTTGATGCCCCCGATTCAACCATACACTAATCATACACGCAAATGTGTACGATCAAGATCAGGGACTCATGGGAAGATATCACAACACAACTCTAGACACAAATTGAAATAATACAAGCTTTATATTACAAGACAGGGGCCTCGAAGGATGGAATACATAAGCTCGATACACAAGAGTCAGCGGAAGCAACAATATCTGAGTACAAACATAAGTTAAGTAAGGATGCCTTAAGAACGCAAACACAAAAGCAACGACGATCAAAGAGGCAAGGCCTCCTGCCTGGGACCTCCTAACTACTCTTGGCCGTCAGCGGTCTCCACGTAGTAGTATCCGTCAATGGTGGCATCTGGCTCCAGGGATCCACCATCTGGTTGCAACAATCGGAAATAAGAAAGAAGGGGGAAAAGGGGTAGCAAAGCAACCGTGAGTACTCATCCAAAGTACTCATAAGCATCAGATCTATACTAAGTATGCATTGGTATCAAATGGAAGGGTTGTATCTGTGGACTGAACTACAGAATACCAGAATAGAATGGAAGGCCTACACTACAAAAAAAGACACATCCATGACATTTTGGCTTGAACGAAATTTTTTTCTGTCATACTTATGACACTTCTATGACGATAATTGTGAGAAAACCCGGTATCATCATAGATGTGGTGGGCTCCTACTTCTATGACAAAAAATCATGACAGAAAATGGGCTTTTCGTCCTGGGCGGGCCGGAGCCGCAGCTGCATGACATTCTTTGGGCCGTCCATGACAGAAAAAACCGTGGTAGAAGCGAGGGTGAGGAAAATTTCGGGGAGTTCCCGGTTACGATGGGTGGTCGGGGGCCGAGCGATGCGCGTTTCTCTCATACACGTATGCATGTGTGTGCGAGGTGTTGGCTCTAAGTGAACCTGAGTGAGGTGTTGGGCTCTAACTGAACCTGAGCGATTGCATTGCAGGCTATGCGTTACTGAACCCAAGTGATCGATCGATGGCTATTAACTGAACTCGATCGAGCGATTCCTTCGCTACTGCTGCTAACTGAAGCCGATCGATGCTGCCTCTAGATGAACAGTGAGC
>NC_057807.1:462433046-462453763 GCF_018294505.1 Triticum aestivum | reverse complement strand
CTAGATGAACAGGACCCCGATCGATCGAGCCGGGTGGGGCTGGATGAACAGGACCCCGTGGAGGGCTGGATGAACAGGACGACCCTGTGGAGCGCTGGATGAATAGTAGATGGTGGAGGGGTGGATGAACAGTGGCCTGTGGAGGGGTGGTTGAACAGGAGCCCGTAGAGAGGGGTGGTTGAATAGTAGCCGGTGGAGTAGCGCGCGGTGGAGGCTAGATGAACAGGAGCCCGTGGATGAACAGTCGCAGGTGGAGGCTGGAGGAGGTTGATGTCTACTACACAACCTTCTTCTTGTAGACGTTGTTGGGCCTACAAGTGCACAGGTTTGTAGGACAGTAGCAAATTACCCTCAAGTGGATGACCTAAGGTTTATCAATCCGTAGGAGGCGTAGGATGAAGATGGTCTCTCTCAAACAACCCTGCAACCAAATAACAAAGAGTCTCTTGTGTCCCCAACACACCCAATACAATAGTAAATTGTATAGGTGCACTAGTTCGGCGAAGAGATGGTGATACAAGTGCAATATGGATGGTAGATAAAGGTATTTGTAATCTGAAATTATAAAAACAGCAAGGTAGCAAGCGATAAAAGTGAGCGTAAACGGTATTGCAATGATTGGAAACAAGGCCTAGGGTTCATACTTTCACTAGTGCAAGTTCTCTCAACAATAATAACATAGATAGATCATAAAACAATCCCTCAACATGCAACAAAGAGTCACTCCAAAGCCACTAATAGCGGAGAACCAATGTAGAGATTATGGTAGGGTACGAAACCACCTCAAAGTTATTCTTTTGGATCGATCTATTAAAGAGTTCGTACTAGAATAACACCTTAAGACACAAATCAACCAAAACCCTAATGTCACCTAGATACTCCATTGTCACCTCATGTATCCGTGGGCATGATTATACGATATGCATCACACAATCTCAGATTCATCTATTCAACCAACACAAAGTACTTCAAAGAGTGCCCCAAAGTTTCTACCAGAGAGTCAAGAACGTGTGTCAACCCCTATGCATAGGTTCATGGGCGGAACCCGCAAGTTGGTCACCAAAACATACATCAAGAGGCACATGATATCCCATTGTCACCATAGATAAGCACATCAAGACATACATCAAGTGTTCTCATAAAAGACTCAATCCGATAAGATAACTTCAAAGGGGAAAACTCAATTCATCACAAGAGAGTAGAGGGGGAGAAACATCATAAGATCCAACTACAATAGCAAAGCTCGGGATACATCAAGATCGTGCCATAGAGGGAACACGGGAGAGAACACGAGAGAGAGAGATCAAACACATAGCTACTGGTACATACCCTCAGCCTCGAGGGTGAACTACTCCCTCCTCGTCATGGAGAGAGCCGGGATGATGAAGATGGCCACCGGTGATGGATCCCCCCTCCGGCAGGGTGCCGGGAAGGGCTCCCGAGAGGTTTTTGGGGCTATAGAGGCTTGCAGCGGCGGAACTCCCGATCTATCTTCTCCGTGGATGTTTTTAGGGTACGTGGGACTATATAGGCGAAAGAAGTCGGTCGGGAGGTGCTCGAGGGGTCCACGAGACAGGGGGCGCGCCCAGTAGGGGGGCACGCCCCCTATCTCCTGGGATCCTCGAGAGTCTTCTGACTTGATCTCCAAGCCTCCAGGATGATATTCTTCCAAAAAATCACGATGCCGAAGGTTTCATTCCGTTTGGACTCCGTTTGATATTCCTTTTCTTTGAAATACTGAAACAGGCAATAAAACAACAATATGGGTTGGGCCTCCGGTTAATAGGTTAGTCCCAAAAGTAATATAAAAGTGTATAATAAAGCCCATAATCATTCAAAACATATAGTAATATAGCATGAATGCTTCATAAATTATAGATACATTGGAGACGTATCAGCATCTCCAAGCTTAATTCCTACTTGTCCTCGAGTAGGTAAATGATAAAAGAAAGAATTTATGAAGTGTGAATGCTAGAAGGTGCACAAGTTTGATCAACGATAATTTCAATCACCTTTTCTAGCATGATAATATGTCATAACAGTAGTTCATCTCATAAAACTTCTCACGATAAATTAACAAGCAATTCACATGTCAAAGCATAGACCATAAACATTCTTGAAAACTAGCAAACTTCATTCTTAGTCATCAAAACAATTGCAATTCATCTTATTTTCAGGAATAGCAAACTCCACATACTCAACTATCATATAGTCTTCCACAATTGCTAACACTCACACAATACTTGTGGTTATGAAGTTTTGATCAGACACAGAGAAAGATTGGGGCTTATAATGTTGCCTCCAAATGTATTCACCTTTGGGTGATCTCAACAATAATAGTTCATGCTAACGTACATCCAATTGGATATATATATCAGGATCACCCCACCACAAAGTGCTTGCCAAAGGATAAAATGAAAAAGGGAAAGGTGAAGATCACCTTGACTCTTGCATAAAGTAAAAGACATAAAGTAAAAGATAGGCCCTTCGCAGAGGGAAGTAGAGGTTGTCATGCGCTTTTAGGGTTGGATACACAAAATCTTAATGCGAAAGAACGTCACTTTATATTGCCCCTTGTATATGGACCTTTATTATGCAGTCCGTCGCTTTTATTGCTTCCATAACAAGTTCGTACAAAGCTTATTTTCTCCACACTAATAAGTCATTTATATTTAGAGAGCAATTTTTATTGCTTGCACCGATGACAACTTACTTGAAGGATCTTGCTCTATCCATAGGTAGGTATGGTGGACTCTCATGGCAAAAACTGGGTTTAAGGATATTTGGAAGCACAAGTAGTATCTCTACTTGGTGCTAGGAATTTTTGGCTAGCATGAGGGGGAAAGGCAAGCTCAACATGTTTGAATGATCCATGACAATATACTTTAACTGAGATGCGAGAAAACATAAACCATTACGTTGTCTTCCTTGTCCAACGTCAACTCTTTAGCATGTCATACTTAATGAGTGCTCACAATTATAAAATATGTCTATGATAATATATTTATATGTGAAATCTCCCTTCCTTCAATATTCTTTCATGAATTGTTCAAATGACCAATACAATGCTTGCAAACCGTCAATAAATTTACAACCTCTATTTCTTAGATGTGAATTCATTACCCCCCATGGGATAAGCAAATGAGACATATATAATTTTAGATTTATGACATTCAACTCATTCAACCATTTACTCATAGGATATAAGTGAAGCACACAAGTAAATGACAAACTACTCCAAAAAGATATAAGTGAAGATCAATGAGTAGCTAAATAATTACGTAACTATGTGAAGACTCTCTCTCATTAAAGAATTTCAGATCTTGGTATTGTATTCAAACAGCAAGAAAAACAAAATAAAATGACAATGCAAGGATAGCACAACTCATGTGAAGAAGCAAAAACTTAGGCTCAACCGATACTAACCGATAGTGGTTGAAGAAGAAAGGTGGGATGCCTACCAGGGCATCCCCAAGCTTAGATGCTTGAGACTTCTTGAAATAATATCTTGGGGTGCCTTGGGCATCCCCAAGATTGAGCTTTTGTGTCTCCTTAATTCCTTTCATATCATGGTTTCTCTTCTTTTTATCAAAAGCTTCATTCACAACAAACTCAACAAGAACTCGTGAGATCGGTTAGTATAAACCAATGCAAAACCATATCATCTTCTACTGTAACAAATCACTAACATTATTATTCAACATTGAATACTAAATTTCTCTGCATATTTAATACTCCTATCCTCAAATAGAATCATTAAACAAACAAACATATGCAAACAATGCAACCATAACAGCAATCTGTCAAAACAGTACAGTCTGTAAAGAATGCAAGGGTATCAATACTTCCCTGACTCCAAAAATTATGAACTAAAATTCCCACTGTAATAATTTTATCAGATCTTATTATGCAAAAATATTCAACGTTATACCATTCTCTGACTTTTCTAGGGAATTTTTGCAACAGCGGTAAACTTTCTGTTTTCAAACAGAAACATGTATACTTGCAAAATAAGCATGACAAAGGCTATCCTTGACATTTTTATTGAAACTAAATATTCAAAACATTAATCTAAATAACAGCAAGCAAATACTAACAGGAGAAAATGACGCTCCAAGCAAAACACATATCATGTGGCGAATAAAAATATAGCTCCAAGTAAAGTTACCGATGAACGAAGACGAAAGAGGGGATGCCATCCGGGGCATCCCCAAGCTTAGGCTCTTGGTTGTCCTTGAATATTACCTTGGGGTGCCTTGGGAATCCCCAAGCTTAGGCTCTTGCCACTCCTTATTCCATAGTCCATCGAATCTTTACCCAAAACTTGAAAACTTCAACCACACAAAACTCAACACAAAACTCGTAAGCTCCGTTAGTATAAGAAAATAAATCACCACTTAGGTACTGTAATGAACTCATTCCAAATTCATATTGGTGTAATATCTACTGTATTCTAACTTCTCTATGGTTCATACCCTCCGATATTACTCATAGATTCATCAAAATAAGCAAACAACACATAGAAAACAGAATCTGTCAAAAACAGAATAGTCTGTAGTAATCTGTACCAAACGTATACTTATGGAACTCCAAAAATTATGAAATAAATTTCTGGACCTGAGTAATTTGTCTATTAATCATCTTCAAAAAGAATCAACCTAAAAACTCTCTACAGTAAAACATGGCAGCTAATCTTGTGAGCGCTAAAGTTTCTGTTTTTTACAGCAAGATCATATAAACTTCACCCAAGTCTTCCCAAAGGTTCTACTTGGCACTTTATTGAAACAAAAGCTATAAAACATGATTACTACAGTATCATAATCACGTGGACACACAAAAACAGTAAGGATAAATATTGGGTTGTCTCCCAACAAGCGCTTTTCTTTAATGCCTTTTTAGCTAGGCATGATGATGGCAATGATGCTCACATAAAAGATAAGAATTGAAACATAAAGGGAGCATCATGAAGCATATGACTAGCACATTTAAGTCTAACCCACTTCCTATGCATAGGGATTTTGTGAGCAAAGAACTTATGAGAACAATAATCAACTAGCAAAGGAAGGTAAAACAAGCATAGCTTCAAAACTTTAAGCACATAGAGAGGAAACTTGATATTATTGCAATTCCTACAAACATAAGTTCCTCCCTCATAATAATTCTCAGTAGCATCATGAATGAATTCAACAATTTAAACAGCACCTAAATCATTCTATTCATGATCTACAAGCTTAGAAAATTTACTACTCTCCACATAAGCAAAATTCTTCTCATTCGGAATAGTGAGAGTATCATAAGAGACTTGAACGCTAAAAATTGTTTCCACATTAAAAGAGTAATGTTCAGAAAAAGGGTAATCATAATCATGAAAAGTTTTATAAATATAATCATCGCTACTTTTTATAGCATAAGTTTCATCACAATAATCATTATAAGTAGCAACTTCGTTCTCATCATAATCGATTGAAACCTCTCCCAAGATAGTTGAATCACTAAATAAAGTTGACACTCTTCCAAATCCACTTTCATCAATATAATAATCATAGGTAGGAGGCATGCTATCATCATAATAAATATTCTCATCAAAACTTGGGGGACAAAAAATATCATATTCATCAAACATAGCTTCCCCAAGCTTGTGGCTTTGCATATCATTAGCATCATGGATATTCAAGGAATTCATACTAACAACATTGCAATCATGCTCATCATACAAAGATATAGTACCAAACATTCTAATGCATTCTTATTCTAGCACTTGAGCACAATTTTCCTTTCCATCAAACTCACGAAAGATATTAAAGAGACGAAGCGTGTGAGACAACTCAACTCCATTTTTTTGTAGTTTTCTATTATAAACTAAACTAGTGATAAAACAAGAAACAAAAAGATTCGATGCAAAATCTAAAGATATACCTTCAAGCACTCACCTCCCCGGCAACGACGCCAGAAAAGAGCTTGATGTCTACTACACAACCTTCTTCTTGTAGACGTTGTTGGGCCTGCAAGTGCACAGGTTTGTAGGACAGTAGCAAATTTCCCTCAAGTGGATGACCTAAGGTTTATCAATCCGTAGGAGGCGTAGGATGAAGATGGTCTCTCTCAAACAACCCTGCAACCAAATAACAAAGAGTCTCTTGTGTCCCCAACACACCCAATACAATAGTAAACTGTATAGGTGCACTAGTTCGGCGAAGAGATGGTGATACAAGTGCAATATGGATGGTAGATAAAGGTATTTGTAATCTGAAATTATAAAAACAGCAAGGTAGCAAGCGATAAAAGTGAGCGTAAACCGTATTGCAATGATTGGAAACAAGGCCTAGGGTTCATACTTTCACTAGTGCAAGTTCTCTCAACAATAATAACATAGATAGATCATAAAACAATCCCTCAACATGCAACAAAGAGTCACTCCAAAGCCACTAATAGCGGAGAACCAACGTAGAGTTTATGGTAGGGTCAGAAACCACCTCAAAGTTATTCTTTTGGATCGATCTATTAAAGAGTTCGTACTAGAATAACACCTTAAGACACAAATCAACCAAAACCCTAATGTCACCTAGATACTCCATTGTCACCTCAAGTATCCGTGGGCATGATTATATGATATGCATCACACAATCTCAGATTCATCTATTCAAACAACACAAAGTACTTCAAAGAGTGCCCCAAAGTTTCTACCGGAGAGTCAAGAACGTGTGCCAACCCCTATGCATAGGTTCCTGGGCGGAACCCACAAGTTGGTCACCAAAACATACATCAAGAGGCACATGGTATCCCATTGTCACCACAGATAAGCACGGCAAGACATACATCAAGTGTTCTCATAAAAGACTCAATCCGATAAGATAACTTCAAAGGGGAAAACTCAATTCATCACAAGAGAGTAGAGGGGGAGAAACATCATAAGATCCAACTACAATAGCAAAGCTCGGGATACATCAAGATCGTGCCATAGAGGGAACACGGGAGAGAACACGAGAGAGAGAGATCAAACACATAGCTACTGGTACATACCCTCAGCCTCGAGGGTGAACTACTCCCTCATCGTCATGGAGAGTGCCGGGATGATGAAGATGGCCACCGGTGATGGATCCCCCCTCCGGCAGGGTGCCGGGAAGGGCTCCCGAGAGGTTTTTGGTGGCTACAGAGGCTTGCGGCGGCGGATCTCCCGATCTATCTTCTCTGTGGATGTTTTTAGGGTACGTGGGACTATATAGGCGAAAGAAGTCGGTCGGGAGGTGCTCGAGGGGTCCACGAGATAGGGGGGCGCACCCAGTAGGGGGGGGGGGCGCCCCTATCTCCTGGGCTCCTCGAGAGTCTTCTGACTTGATCTCCAAGCCTCCAAGATGATATTATTCCAAAAAATCACGATGCCGAAGGTTTCATTCCGTTTGGACTCCGTTTGATATTCCTTTTCTTCAAAATACTGAAACATGCAATAAAACAACAATATGGGCTGGGCCTCCGGTTAATAGGTTAGTCCCAAAAGTAATATAAAAGTGTATAATAAAGCCCATAATCATTCAAAACAGATAGTAATATAGCATCAATGCTTCATAAATTATAGATACGTTGGAGACGTATCAGAGGTCGACGGTGGATGAACAGTAGCCCGTGGAGGCTAGAGGAGGTCGACGATGGAGATGAACAACCCGTTTTCCGGTACGCCACACCCCTCCCGATGAACATGACCCCCGTTTCGACCGTAGCGCTCCAACACAAGTCCGTTTCGTCCATTTTGCGGTATGCCACACCCATCCCGATCAACAGGACCCCCATTTCGATCGTAGGAGGTCCGTTTCCTCTGTTTTGCGGTACCCTAGACCCCTCCCGATGAACAGGATCCCGTTTCGAACGTGGCCGGTCGAACACAAGGCCGTTTCCTCTGTTCTGTGGAACGCCAGGCCTCGTTTCCATCGCCTGTTCCATCCAAGACCTCCCGATGAACACGACGACACATTCCGTTCCGACCCAGCCGGTTAGCTCCCCATGAACACGACGACGATGTTGTTTCTCCATTTTGACCCAGCCATGTACACGAGCCCTGGCCGTACGTATGCGCGAGTAGGCGTTCGAGACCCAACCCGTATGTACGTACGTGACCGTATTTTCTTTCTTGCACACTGGCCGCTGTATGTACGTGTACATGATACGTGCGCGCCTCTACTACGACACGTGCGCGCCTCTACTAAGACAGGTGTGCGCCTCTACATCGACCAGTATGTACATACACGTTCGCGACCATAATGACAACGCTACGTATGCTTCGACCAGGTGGGTCCCGACTGTGAGGCACTTCCTTGCGTGCGAAGATGTAGTTGGTGGGTCCCAGCAGTCAGGGGGGCGAATCGTTTTTTTTGCCCGGACGCACTTCCTTGCGTGCGAATATGTAGCTGGTGGGTCCCAACAGTTAGGGGGGAAACATTTTTTTCGTGAAATAAGGTGGCTCGTCCGGTGGGTCCCTGCTGTCAGGTGGAGGAATAATTATTTTGCGCATAATAAGGAGGCACTTACTTGCGGCCGCTGTGGACCCAGCTGTCAGCCTTTCCACGTACAGTACTCTTCTGATGGAAGTTGTTCCTTGACCATGTTGACCACGCCGCGCCGAGAGCACCAGGGCGGTGGACGAGGGCGAGGCCTAGGAAGGGGACGACGTGGAGCCGGGGAAGACGCGGCAGTGGATTCCCACGCGTAGAGGAGTATGAGGGTTCACTCGTTCGGCTGCGGTGTGAGGATGTCATCGCCGCAGAATAACAGGGGGTGCGGGTGAGTAAAGGGATGGCCTAGCCAGCGGCGGGAGTAGTAGGGGGTGGTGAGGCCTCCGCGGCATCATAGCCGGCCACGGGAGGCAGGAGCACGCGGTAGGACCGGCGCTGCTTTGGGCGGCTGGAGCAAGAAGACCAGAGGTTGAAGAAGCACTACAGCCGTTGGATGGACATCGTACGGTCACTGGAGCTAGAATCGTTCATATTGACTAAGTTGACAAAGCCCTCCGTCCCGTCAACTTAGTTGGCCCACAAGTCAGCCTCCCACCAAGGTGGGTCCCAGCTAGCAGGGGGAGTATTCATTTTTTCTTCTTAATAAGGAGGCACTTTCGATGGGTCCAGCTGACAGCGGGGGGAACGTTTTTTTCGCGAAATACGGTGGCCCGTCAGGTGGGTCCCAGCAGTCAGGGGGAAACATTTTTTTTGCAAAATACGGTGGCCCGTCCAGTGGGTCCCTGCTGTCAGGTGGAGGAATCATTATTTTCTGCGTAATAAGGAGGCACTTCCTTACTGCGGCCATGGACCCAACTGTCAGCCTCTCCACGTACAGTACACTTCCGATGGAAGTCGTTCCTTAAACACGTTGACCACGCCGCGTTCCATTGCATGCATGCGTCCATGGGCGTGGTGCATCCCCACTGTTAGCCTCTCACGTACAGTCATCTTCCGATGACTCTCGGTTGTTGACCATGTTGACCACACCATGCTGAGCGCACCAAGGCCGGTGGACGACAGCAAGGCCCCAGACTGGAACAACCCGAAGATGGGGAAGACGGGGCAGTGGAGTCGTAGATGGAGAGGAGTGGGAAACTTGACTGGTTCGGGTGCGCAGCAGCACACTTGCGGCGCCGCCCACGGGAGACAGGAGCAAGAACAGAGGTTGAAGAAGGAGCACGGCTGTTGGATTAACATCCAACGGTCCAGCTGCTAGAATCATTTGTTGATTAAGTTGACAAAGCCCTGGGTACACGTTCGCTTAGTAGGACCACAAGTCAGCCACCAAATCTGACGGGTCCCAGCTATCAACGGGATGAATAATTTTTTTCGCAAAACAAGGAGGTACTTCCTTCCGTGCGAAGATACAACCGGTGGGGCCCAACTGTTAGGTGGAGGAAACATTTCTTTCAGCTTAATAAGGAGGAACTTTCCTTGCGTGCGACCATGGACCTCGTGGGTCCCAGCCGCCAGGCTCTCCACGTACAGTCCTCTTCCGATGACTCTCGTTTGTTGACCACGCCGCACCGAGTGCAGCGAGGTGATGGACGAAGGCGAGGCCCCGGACGGGAACGACTCAGAGATGGGAAGACACGGCAGTGGAGTCGCAGATTGAGAGGAGGAGAAGGGTTATAACTGGTTCTGGTGCGGCGTCGGGCTGCACTCGATGGAGAATAACATGAGGTGTGGAGGGGTGGAGGGATAGCCTGGCCGGCGGTGAGGTAGCGCTTCGCAGCGATGCATGCTAAGCAGAGCCGCTAGCCGCCAAAGGCCGGACCAGGCGGTCCTGGCGACGCTGGAGGAAGAAGACGAGAGATTGAAGGTGCATGCCGGCCGTTGGATATAAATCCAATGGATGTGGATGTCACAATCATTTGTTGACCAAGTTGACAAAGCCCTACGTAGGCTTCGACCTATTGGCCCACATGTCAGCCTGCAAAAATGTGGCATATATTTAACCCATGTTTTCTAGAATGTACATTCCATTTGCTGGGCTGGGTGAACAAATAATTTCGCGTCAAGCCCATTTATATTTTCTAAGAAATCCCAGCCCATTTGCACTTTCTTGAAATACACGAATTAGCTGGGCTCGTTATATATATAATGTTATGTTAGAAGGAGCAATTAATATCAAAGAATAAACCGGAGAGGCACATTATATATATATATATATATATAATTCACAAATTAGCGAGTTATTGCTCAAAATAAAAATGAGCGTGTTATTATTAAATTGGTCCTTAAAATCTTCGCAAGCTTTTGTACTCAATCACCAGGATTTTCCTTGCTTGTGAGTCAAAAACAACCAGGATTTTCCTTGCCAACTTCTGTTAAACATTTACTTTTATAAGTTAATAACACGTGGGATGTTTTTATAATGTATATATAAGTCTCTATATAATATATGATAATAATAATAATATAAATATATATAATGCGGTTAGAAGGGAAAACATGAATTGGACACAACATTATTATTCTTATATATAGATAAATAGAACAAAGACCTGCGTTTTATTAAAAAAATACATTGGGCTGGCGATCTATAAGAAGAAGCCCATTGTAGCCTCCCAGTCATGACTTGTATTTTTAGCCTCCCAGTCCGTCGTGGTGGACCAGTAGCCCATTTGCTGGGCGGGCCAACCTACAGAAACCAGCACTCGATTTTTCATCAAGCTCCAAAAACAATGCAATACTATGTTTGTTTTGAGGCCGAAAACATTACGACAGGGGTTGAGCGGGGGAGAGGGGAAGACATAGTAATAAAAAGATTAAAAAGAGCTGATGCACCGTTGCTACCCTAACAAAGCAGGTGCAATTCTTCTCGGGAAGAAGGTGTGCCATTCACACCCACACGTCACATACCCTACAGTAGGCATACTAACAAGTTCACACACCAATACTACAGAAAAGGTAAACATTCGTATCAAACTCAGGTTCACAGGACACGTTCATATTCATAGCCAACATTCATTATCAACAACTCAAAAGATTCATATATACATAAGCTCAGCATATCTATGCATCCAAATGATTGATAGATCACACGACAATATTCATACATTATTCACAAAAAGATTCAGATATACACATGTTCAGTATGTTTATGCATCCAAATGATTGAGATCACAGCCAATATGATCCATGGACGAACTTTAATTACCTAGGGTACAGACTGGTAAATGGTGTTCAGTCGGAGGTACTTGCTGAAATTAATTCTTGTACAAGTAAACTTTCGAGTACATAGGAGGCAGCACAGACAATCTGAACTTTGCTTGTAGGTTTATCCTCAAATAGTGGCCTTGTGCCGAGCGAGGTTTGAGCAACTTGGCCACTACTTTCATCCAGCTAGTTTACTGGCTCATCTTGGTCCTATAGCTCGCCAAAATTCTACATTGCAGACGAGAAAGGAGGCGGTTGATAAAATGAACCACCCAAATTTTTTGTGTAGTTCAACTGAAAGGGAGCATCCCTGGCGTGCAGGCTGATTAAGTGCCAGATGAATATACGCGTCAACCAACTTGTCTGGAATCTTTAGACTCCATGCCATACAGTTCGCTACCATATCTGCCGATAACCAAAAGGCACAAGTTGGGACCAAAGACTGGACTGTGTTCTTCTGGGCTATGCGCCAAGCAATATTTTTGGCATTCAGTCTCCTAATACTTGGGAGTTTGACAACTGGTTGACACCGGTTGATACTCGAATGAATATAGGCACTTCTTGTCAACGTCGATGCTTGTCTGAGTGAACTTTGGAGTACATAGCAGCAACATAAGTATCTGTCCATCTGATCATTTTGTGTAGTTCTACTGAAATCACCCAATGCAATGATTTACCTACGAGTTTAGGCTCCAAGTTACTCCTTTATAAAATCGGCAAACAGTAGCACAATACCAAATTACCAATACATGACAAGCACAATAATCAGGATTAAACCAGTACCAACCTGTGTGAGGTAGCATATCAATTACTATTTCCTTTGACTGGAAGCCGAGATAAGCGAAGCGACTTACAGCGAAGGAAGAAAGCAAGTCGAGATTAGCGACTGACAGGAAAGGACGGAAGCTGTCAAGGCAATGAAGCACCCAAAGTTTTTGTGCAGTTCCACCAAAATCGAGCATCCCTGTTGGCACATATATTGAGAGAGTGAGATTGCTGTAATAGTGGGACTAGTTGATGAAACATACACTAACAAATAGAAGCACCCTCATTATCTTAATGGGTAAAGTTAGCAACATACTAGTCTTGCTTAAAGAGAGGTATTAGTTTATTTAATCAGTGCCAATTAGCTCAACACACAAAGCATTGCCATTTATCATAGGTTGCAGAACTTTAACATGCAAAGATAAAGGAGTTTCTCATGGCAGTAGCACGATACAAATAGAGATGATAGCAAACTAATATAGATGAAGGCCTTAGGCCCATACCAACCTGAGAAAAAAAGCTTATTCATGTAGTCCCACAAGAGATGATAAAGCACTCACTGGAATCACTCAATAGTATATATTTTTGTGCACTTCAAATGTATGGTTGAAATCACTCTTGTTTACCAGTGCTGAGATTATATCGAAAGATTATCAAGAACTTCCAGCAGAGTTAGAGCACTGGCTAGGATACAGTTTATTGTATTGTCTTATGTAGTTCCACTAAAATGTATGATTGGCACAACATGATCCCTGTTTGCACAAGTAGGAACAAGGTGAAACCTTCATTAGCTTAGTGAGAAAGGATAGGAAGACATTAGCATATTACTCTAACAGTAGGATCAAATTCATGATGGACAATATGCAAAACATTGCCTCATTGAACCAATGGTAATAAATTGACATGCAAAACAATAGCACTATTATGTCATGACACTAATAATATTCCCTCCCTACTCCACCACATGATTCACCTCCATAGACAAACATACACACGTACATGATTCAGCATAGGGTCCTACTAAAGATTTGTTTAACTCCGATAGGAAAATTAGGCAGCAATAAATTAGTGGTACTTAAGTACTCCTAATTAATTAAGTGAGACAGCAGAAGTGGAAGGGCTCCCTGGAGGATCGTCTCACATGTAAGGTAGTCATTGCTGGAGCCCTTGAATGGCCTCGACTGAGGCCCCTGGCTTCAGCAAGATCGCCTTGTCACTGTTTATTCTTCTTCTTCTTCCTCTTCATGCTTTGTTTCTCTTTCTCCTCACCAGTTGGTGAAACCAAGTACATGATTGGCCTTCTATTTCAGAATTGGTTTTGTCAGTGAGGGAGTACAAGTGTACTAGTAAAAAATAGCATTCTCATGGCAGTCGGAAAATAGAGATGAATAGATGCATTAAATATCATTCTTACCTAAAGGAAGGTTATGGCGCCAATATGGATGATGAGGATTGGAACACAGATCTCCCTTTGTGCAGTTCCACCGAAATGAACCAACTGTTCCATTCTGACATTCCAGTTAAACAACACAAAAGTCACTTCTTTTAAGAAGAGTTTTGTGCAGTGCACCAAAAGGTCACAACAGCAACCAGGTGAATTGGATATCCCTATTTGCACAAAAAGGTACAGAGGAAATAGTCAGAGTCTCAAACAATTATAGGCAAAAACATTTGGCTAAACTTGTCATGGCTTATAATAGTGGCATGGCTTCATTTTTACCAGGGACATTAGATTAAGAACAACTAAATATTTGGTATAAGGGCATGGGACAGTGGGTGCACCAGCAGTCCAACACCATGTACCTAAACATGGGCATAAAGGGGTGATTCATAGTTTGTTGCCCCGAGAAACAAACATCCAAGAAACATATCTGGGTTGGTCCCATTTTTGTTCACTCTAGCCACCTACTCCTATGTGTGGATAGCAAATCTAGTCCTGGTCATACCATTGTGTACAACGTTACCCCTATATTTCCCTTTTCAACCAAGAGACCGGTTGGATGACTAGTCTGTACTACTTTCACCCCCTTTCCTTCCTCTTTGTACCAAGTCCGATGTACATACTAAATTCCCCCACCCCCACTTTATTTCTTTTTTGAACCAAGTACTCCCTCTGTCCGGAATTACTTGTCATCAAAATGGATGTGTCTAGAACTAAAATACATCTAGATACATCCATTTCAATGACAAGTATTTCCGGACGGAGGGAGTACAAGATTCAACTCCATGAAGTAGCTTTACGTCTAACAATAGAAAAAAATAGGTGACGTTGGACCATACGATCGAGAGGGGCTGAGAGGTAGAAAATGATGCACATGCAGCGATGTAGCAAGCTCGGGAAGTAGAGCTAAGGAGGTTTCGAACGAAGATATATCTAAAGGTCGTTGGGATGTGGATAGGTGGGCGGCGGGAGGCTGGATTCGCCCACAGGCAACGACGAAGGGATCGGAGGACCTCCCGCGCCAGCGCTCGGCCAGAGATAATGGTGCGGCCGGCAATGGGTCTCCTCCCTCGCTGTCGACGACGGCCTAAACGCGGCCCCTGCTCCCCTTCACCAGCGGAGGAGGATACGTCCGGATCTGTAACCAGTGGTGAGGATAGAAAGACAGTGTTTTTTGAAGGGAGAAAGACAGTGTTACCACCCCTATCTTGTTTAGATCTGGAGAGGATGAGAGTGTGTGAGCAACCCTAGCAAGCAAGCGCGGAGGCTCCGGCATATATGTACGTAGTGGGGTACTTTTCCTTTTTCACTCCATCAAAACAATCGTTTAAAATTGTGTACTACATGCCAGGTTGCAGTTTTTTTAGTTGTTGATTGTGTTTTGAGATAGCTACCCGCTTGTTCCAAGTGGTGCTACGGTGTGCCAGGTCGCACTTTGTATCGTTCAAGTCTGGTACTACAAGTCCCTCCATTAATTGAACAACCACCCCCTCGTAAAAATTGTGAACAAGCCCACGACTAAAATTAGCGAAAACGTGGGTTGCCCCAACATGCATTATTATTTATATTTTCTACTCCCTCCGTTCCTAAATATAAGTCTTTTTTATTAGCCACACCTAAGACAAGATTTTTTTATTAGCAGTGAACCCCACATGTCATAGACACAAAAATTGTGGCAAGATTCCCTTAGGCAAGCCAAAGTGTGTCTAACAATTTGAGCACCTCAAGTTAGGCAAGTGTGGCAAAAATAATGTGGCAACATAAGACAAACATAGTCACAATCCAAACAGCCCCGTAATTCATGAAAATTTGGTTAGTTAAATTTATAGTCAAAATTTGGCAAGGTGCATCAAATCAACACATGCAAGTATCAAAAGGAAAGTCACGGCATGCATGCATGCGTTGTACTCCCTATGTTTCCAAATATAAGTCTTTTTAGAGATTGCAACAAGTGACTACATACGAAGCAGAATATGTCTACATACATCCGTATGTTGTAGTCCATTTGAAATGTGTAAAAAGACTTATATCAAGTGCAGTGCTTTGATGTGTCGCGTCAACTCATACAAGACCGAGAAGTTTGATTACTACAACACCCTCTCCCGCGCGGACTGAGCTCAGGTGCCTTAACTGCACCTGCCTTTGGCTGCATGACAGGAGGGTCAACCACCTGTTGGGCCCACCTGTCATAGACGCAAAGGCAGGAGCAGTAAGTAAAAGCTTTCACTACACGCTATCCCTCCCGCACGAGGTGGACGTACATGCAGCAGTGGATTCGATACTGTAGAAGTAGGAGTACCACCATTGTTCGTCTTCTCGAAGAGGCGAAGAGCCAAACGCGACCCGAACGTGGCAGTTGTGAACGCTCGCGTGGTGTGGTGCCTTGGAGCACGCATATAGTATCCAGGCTCTTGCATGAGAGCATGTTTGCTATTTGAGCCCACTATTGTAGTAGTACTACTAGTACTTGCTACTCCCTCCGTCTAGGTGAGTAAGTCATTGAATTTGTAGCTAAGCTTCCTCATTGAATTGTTTAACAATTAAACTCCATCATCCATTGGTTGATACTCATTCTGCATAGGTCCACGCGCTTAGCACCGTTTCCTCCTAGGGTCACCAATGTTTATTTGCTAATTAATAGCATTGCATGCAATGAACTAGCCACTGCATGTCGTGTTTGGTAGTCTCAAGTCATTAAAAGCATGCACACCTCCCATCTCTTATTGGTTGATATGTCAAGAAACAAGAAACAAGGTAGAAGCTAATGCACCGCGCCTAAGTGTTTTGGGACTATTTGGTTTTCGTAAGATGACTTACACACCTAGACGGAGGGAGTAGTATAGCCCTGTAAACTGGAAAGGAGTACTTGCCTTTCTAGAGATTTCAACAAGTGACTAGACTACACCGCGTGCAGTACCCCCTCCCTTCTGGTTTATAGGGCTCAAATCTCAAATCTCATGAACCAAGGCATTTTGCGATTGGAGGAATGCATCTCGTACTTTACAAAACTACCCTAATTAAACTCATGCATTAATTAGGTAGTTCTCTCGTTTTCCTCTCCGCCTTGGTCGCGGTGCACAATATTGAGCACTCCTATATGACTAGCAACTCTATCTACATGCGGGACATCAAAGCATCCAGGCCCGCGTGCCATCCACCAAATCACAGTGAGGTGCTATAGTCGAGACTCACCTGTCACCCCGGTGTGGCCGTCATGACCCGTCATATCACAATCACATCTCTTATAAAAAACAGAGTTGGTGATGATGGTGTGCCTGCCATCCTACAATATAAGCCGTTCGATTTATATCTGATGGATAGGAAGGAAACAATGACACTTTTGCAAAAAGATACCCACACCCTATCCACATTTGCAAATATGGCCTTCCCTCGTTCATCCTTTTCTCCCACAAGATAAACTACTCATACAAATGCATCTTGATGTTCCATGAAATGCATGGGCATCTTGCTAGTTGCAACTAATGAAGAAGAAGCTCTGTGGGTTTTGTTTTCTGATGGAAATGGAACCGGGGCTAGAGCCTTTTTCTTAAAAAAAATTGAAGAAGAAGCTGGTAGCTAACGGGACATTGCTTCATTTTAGGTGAACTGCACCAAAAGGTCCCATGAATTGAATCATCCATGTTGGTGACTGAAAGAGCCAGCTTTAGCATCCCAGTCTAAGCACCCCCGGCCTCCATCCTTGCGACGCACGGTACACCTCGTTTGCCACCTGCTCGACCCTAGTATCACAAAACCCACACCTTTACCAGCAGTGGTAAGGTGGCCTCCAAGTTGGACTGGATGAAGCAACCATCATTTCACTGGAACGCTCGTTAAAGCCCTTTCTTGAAGAAAACCTCACTCCAGGCTACTCACTTCTGTCATTTTTCTTCTGTACCGACGAAGGAAAGGTGGGCGAATCAGTTATGCTGCTATATTTTCATTCCAAGAATCTTCTTTTTGCGAAGCACCGACCGATTCTCATAACCTATTCTTTTCCTGTTTTCATTGCGATTGTGGTTTCCTTTCGATTACTTTTTGTTTGTTAGTTCATTGATGGATCCTGGAGAACTAGGCAAAGAGTTGCCGGCGGACAACCCACTGGAGACAGCGATCTCTAGGAAGCAAGCACCGACCAACGAGTTGACCATGTTGGCGGGCCAACCCATGGAGATGAAGAACTCCAAGAAATAAGCACTGGTCAAAGAGTTGACGACATTGGTGGATGAACTCCTCAAAGAAAGTTGGAAGAACAGCAATGGCCCCACCATGCCTACCCCAGAAACTCTGATGGCCACCTATGCGAGGCTCAAGGCTGAGTTTGAGGAGATAGTCGTTGTTGAGAAGCAGTATTCCCCTGGCAAGGTGATGGCCCCCGCCGAGGACGAGGAGATGGCCCCTGGAGGGATGAGATCCCCTGGTGAGCTGCACAATGTAAAAAATAATGGCTTATTACCATAGTTGTGGTTTTTGATTATTTGCAATGTGCTCACTAATATGTTAGGGTTGTGCAGGTGCCGGTGGACGTCCTTGATGATTCCGATGTCACGGCCCGTCCTGTGGACAACGCCTCAGAGATCATTTTCGATGTCGCGGTCCGTCCTGTTGGCATCGCCCCGTAGATCGATTCCTATGCCGCTGTCCATCCTGTGGACATTGCCCCAGAGATCGATTCCGATGTCGCGGTCAGTCCTGTGGACATCGCCCCAGAGATTGATTCACATGCCGCTGTCCGTGCTGTGGTCATTGCCCGAGAGATCGATGACAAGAAATAGTTGGTCGCGCTAATCCTTCAGGGTAGTTTGCATTACCCTGTGTTTAATTACCAGAATGATGCGTGTTATCAAACCATCTTAGCGCTAGTGCACTGTCTTGTGTGGGCGGTACTTGCTACTTTTGTTTGATAGTGAATCATGCGAACCCTCTCCAAGTTATGGAAACAGATGTATCCTCACCAGCTTTTGATGTAATATATGGCATGCTTAGATATAAGTTTGAACTGTTTATCATATCAGTAGGGCTTGTTCGATGATTCTTAGTGTTAGTAGGCTAGCTACTGTGCGAGCTATAGTACTTGCAAAACACTCATCAAAGAGAAACATGGGGCGGATGAGCTCGTGGTACACTTATACTTATCCGTCGTTGATCGACCAATAGCCCTAGCTCCTAAAATTGTAGGCTTAGCGATGATCAGACAATAGTCAACACAGATACATTCAGGCCTCATTTGGTTCATAGGGTAGGAAAATCGTAGCAAAAGTACAGAGACGTACAACACAAAATCATAGCAGTGCAGAGACGTACACCCGACCTAAGCGGGCTAGTTTGGCCTAGTGGGTTTCAGTGATATGACGTGGTATAGTGCCGTCCAGTCTTCGCGTGTGGTAGCAGTATTGCGGGTACAGTAAGTTTTCTTGAATAAGAGGAATTCAACGAAGTCATGATGGTTCCTTCGTCCGAACAACTTACAGTGGGAAAGGTTGGGCCTGCGATACGACCGGGGTAGACCAGGATAATTTTGTGCATGGCAGGTGGACCAGGATGGTCAATGTCCCACATGTCAGCGAATGAAAGTATTCTTTCTGATATAGAGGACGAGCAACGAGTATTCATTGTTTATTTTTGATGAAAGCTATTGTCTCCACTGTTACTCCTTGACTTTGTCAATGCCTCTCTCTCCTCCACATAAGCAGGTACTACTTGCTATGCATGCGGCGGGCAGCTGGCGTCTTGAGGGGCCAGGGCGGTCAGAGCAGGCTCCGGAAGCGGTCCGGACTCCAGCATGGACCACCTCACATTATCACCATATATTTCTTGGAGTCCGTGCGCGGCGGGCGGGCGATCTCTTCTCCCTCCCCCGTTTCTCTCTTCTCAGCCGACGCCCGCCGAGCGATTAGATTTCGGCTATCAACGGTTTATTCAATTACAGTCCCACATGTCAGTGAAATTGCAAGACAACGTGTGTCCCCTCTGGTGAGCGGCGTGCGAGCCAGATTGTCGGGGGTGCGATGCGTACGAGTCGTAAGTGTGCCGCCTTTTCCTTTAGAACTTGCGAAGCGTAACATTTTCACGCGATCGATCGATAGAAATCCAGAACAAAATGACGAGGGTGGTGCTTTCTCGCTCGTTAGGTGGGCTAGTTTGAGTGATATGACGTGCTGTAGTGCCGTCCACTTGCTCCATTTTTATGTAAGCAAGAGTTTACACTCTTACACGGGAGGAGTGCGAAATACCGTGGATCTGATTTTGATCGAGGGATAACTGTTCCCTGCCAAATAATGGAGCACTGTTAGCGATTATAGCATGATAGTTAGGGCATCTCCAACACTGGCCCACAAATTTACACCGGCATCTGTCTGAGGACACTGATGTATGCCATCCGATGCTGCCCGTATATCTTTCGACAACTATATGAACTACCCGGACGAAATTTGTGCAAACAAAGCAAAATTCAAATTAACCGGATGAAATTCATTACATTTCGAAAACTTTTCCTACAAACTGCACGATATTCATTACATATTTCACACAAACCATACTAAAACCTACTATATACCAAATCTAAACGATCGCTGGCGCCTGACCACCATGTCCGGCCATGAACCCGAGAAAGTCAGCCATTGCCTTTGCCTCCTTCTCATCCGCCTCAATAACCTCCTCCTCCGGAGCACAAGGTTCTAAAGATTTCCGCCTCCACGTTGCCGTCAAGCGGCTAATCGACCGCTGATGTTTACCCCGCCAAGCTTGGCATCGACTGAGTGGAGTAGCGGTGGCCTTCCTGGGACCAGATCGGCGGCGACCTACCGTGTACTACTCTTCCTTGCTACCGGCTGCGCCCGCGCGCCAGCTTCATGGTCGTGGCG
>NC_057807.1:462423707-462432774 GCF_018294505.1 Triticum aestivum | reverse complement strand
TCGAAGAGAGCTCTGGAGCACGCCCAGAGCGGAGCCGCCGATGTCCCTCGTCTGCTTCTGCGACAGTACGTCCAAGAGAGCTTCGGAGCACCAGGAGGCCATGGCTGGAGTGGTGGCGACAGAAGGAAGGGACCAGAGGAGAATAAGTGTGGGTCTTTGGCTATGGCTGGGAGCTGGGGCTCATGTTAATATAGCAGGAGAATGGCAATGAGCCGCGGTAGACGGATGGACAACTGGCGCCGGAGTAGGTTCGTCGGGCGTGAATGCGGACACTGCTTCAAGGACTTAACTGCAGATGCATTGGGTTAGTGACATGTGGGCCCAACAGGCATCTTGCCCGCATGTCAGTGACACACCAATTGCACCTGCAGTTAAGTCCAGTGAATGCGGCATTGATGTTCTGGAGAGACGGTAACCATTTCAGGCGGGAAGCGCGCGCTAGCGATGGAAGGGGTTTCGGTAGGCCAGGGTGGTCAAACGCTGGTGTCGTGGTAAAGTGTGAACTCATGGATGATGAGACATTAAAGCATATGCGGCACGTATTGACAACCGCTCTTGTCGCCAGCTAGCCTTCGACGACCACCATTAGACACTACACAACCATGCATAACTTACGACTAATGGACGAATCGACCAGACACACACTCGTGTGCAGTGGCACTAAGATCGGTCGCTCATGATAGTACATACTCCGTACCATAGTACCCTCTCTAGCTAGGCTGTTTTATAGATTGTCGTTGTGATGGACGATATACATGAGCAAGGCGCTCCGAGTATGACCGTTGGTGTTGAGCCAGGTGAATACATGCTCAGCGTTCGCGTAGGCCTCTATCAAACATCTAAACAGTAATGTCAGGCACCACCGGGGTGCGCAGGCGATGGGCTCGCCGTTTGCATTGCGCCATGAGCAGGACTTTGATTTAAAGGGCGACGTGCATGCATTAGCATGCTTTGACAGCGTGAGCGTGAGTGTCTGACGTGAAGTATTTCATTTTCATTTGGCTGATGAGGGTGCGTTGCAGCGATGAGTCCGTGGTTCGATTCCCCACATACGCATAATTTTGGTTTTTACAGTATTTCTTTCTCCATTGACAGGTAGGCCCGCATAGATAGATAAAGAACACGAGCTGATGAGGTGCATGCACACTGTTTGACTTGTCAACCAGACAAATACGGAGCTATATGCTGAGCCAGTGACCGTATAATCACCATATCTCATATACAATGATCAAAGTGAGCTATCAAGACAAGTTCGATGATCGCCAATGCATTTTACTTGGTAATAAATGACCAGGATTGAAGGGGAATCCAAATTTCCTTCGGCTTCTGTCCTTGAGCTCTTGACAAACCAATGCACCATACGGTTGTCCGGCCACTCCACCCCAGAGCTCTCACCAAGCGTCGTTCATGCCACCGTGTTGCACACTAATCGGTAAGGCAGCAATGGCATCCCACCGCGCTGAGTTCCTCGCCGCCCACGACCGCACACAAAATGGTAGGGAAGCAATGGCATCCCGCCGTGGCGAGTTCATCGCCGCTCACGGCCTCACACCTATGTGGGAGGAATTTGAAGATGCAAGGGCTGAATGGGCGGTAGAGCAAGAGGCGGCCAAAGCCGCACAGAGGGAGCGGAAAATTCAGAAAGCACTCAATAAAAGAGAGGCCCGCTGCCGCAAGAAAGAAGAGGACGCACGCGCTGCTGCAGAGAGGTCGTCGGAGATCCAAGCACGGTGGGGTGTCGCCGACAAAGCCGGGAAGGAGAACGACGGCGTCTGGCCAGCATGTGAGAAGTAGTAGTACTAGTAGATAGTGTGTGTGTCTGTGTCTGAGTACGAGCATGTACCAGTACTACTAGTTACTATTGTAGTTTTTAGAGCAAATTACCAGTACATTAGACTAGACTAAATGGAAAAATTCCTATCCTATGCATCAAATGGCATCTCTTTCTCTATAGGAATTGAGATGCATGTCATCTCACTTCCTATGATTTTCATATTCCTATAAAATTCCTATCCTATGAACGGAAGGAGGCCTCTGCTGGAGTAACTACTGTAGCTAGCAGTACTGCTAGTACAGTAGTTTTCTTCAAGAAGCGGAATTCAACGAAGTCATGATGGTTCCTTCGTCTGAGCAACTTCAAAGTGGGAAGTGGGCCTGTGATTTGACCACTCATTAGTCATTGTTACTGCGGCGCAACGACCGGGGTGGCTCTCCCTTAGAGTTCTGCGTGCATGGCAAGTGGACCAGGATGGTCGACATCCCACATGTTAGCGAACAGAAGTATTCTTTCCGATATCGAGGAGCAAGGAAACCGCATGGTATAGCATCACTGCTGATTGGTTCTCAAAAAAATAGTATCACTGCTGATTTATAATTATTTTTTATTTCTGATGAATGCTAGCATTTCAACTCTTACGACGAAGAGTGCCAAACACGGCACGTGCTGGATGTCCCACACGTCAGCGAAAGGAGTGGGACATGAACACCGTGGTAGAGCCCAGCGCAAAAAAAACATGGTCGAGCATCTCCACTTCTTCCACTTCTGGGTTGGAGACCACACGTAGTAGTACTTAGTGGTATGAACGATACAAAGTGCGACCTAGAGAGAAAGACATGTATCGTTGGAAGGTCTCGGGGCATACACGTAAACAAATATAAAAGTTAATATGTGCCTCCAACTAATATAGTAGTAGTAGAGTACTTAGGCACGTACTCCATAACATCACCGTGCATTGCACGTACAACATTTAGTGGTAGTATGTAGTAAGAGACAAATGCCGCCCAAGATTTCCCTTCTCGACCCACTTTTGGGTGTTTGGTAGAGTGTATGGAGGGTGCATGAGTCCACACTAGTTTAGCACAAATACACTAGAAGCATGCATGAAGAGAGCATGCATGAAGAGGGGTGTTGAGTTGAGAATGCATGAAGAGGGAACAACTATGCTGAGACGAGAACGCAACCAAACACACCCTATATGTCATGCATGTTCATACCATTTATGCCTTTCTACTTCACTTACTGTGCTACATTACTCAGGTTCGTACGTCCACTCCTGGGTACATGTCCGTCTTGTAGTTCCAGTCCCACGTGTTCTTCATATAGATGGAACGATCCTTGCATAACACATGCACCTTGATGCTAGATGTCTCGCGTGTTGGCAAAACGATGAACAAAGCTCACGTAAAGAAATAGAGTGGAAGAACATAGATTCCCGACGATCGAGAAGGAACAAGGGACCTCATGGTGGAGCGTCTGCACTCATAATATTTAATATTATTCAGCGATATAAAATCAACCAATCATCTCCACAGTGGACTGGAAGAGTACGAAACACGACATCCTAATGTAGTTACATCATACTAGTACATGGATAACCCATGCTATCACCATATTTCTTGGCTTCTGTGCGACACCTATCCTAGTAATCCAGCAACATGTATCGCTTCTCCCTCCTCGTCTCTCTCAAAGTGCGGCGGGCTGGCGTTTTTGACGTCTATTGAGGTCGGTTAACTCATCACATGTTAGCGACATGCCAAGAGCATTCTAAAAAAATCCTTTCACGTTACGTTTTCAAAAAGAAAAAAAATCCTTTCACGTACGAATTTGACTGTATGCTTTGAGCAACTTGCATGTCCTATACCGCTCCTGTTTGATACTCTAACTTAGCTAGAGGTTAGACTAACTCATGACTAACCCTGAACTAACTATAGCCAAAGAGGTGTTTGGGTGACAGGGTTAGATTGACAATAAATGGACTTGATGGAGAGAGAAAAGTGATTTTTCAGTGGTCCCAATGAGAACTATCTCCAGTTAGCACCTCTTGGGTGGGATAGTTTTTTTGGTGGGTTTCGGTGCAACTTGCTCCAATTTAGGGGCTGTTTGGATTGTGACTATCTTTGCCATATGTTGCCACATGATTTTAGGCACGTTTGCCAGACTTGTCTTAGTTGAGTTGCTCAAATTGTTATCCACACTTTGGCTTACCTAAGGGAATCTTGCCACACTTTTTGTGTCTATGACACGTGGGGTTCATTGCTCATAAAAAATGCTTGCCTTAGGTGCGGCTAGAACCAAACACCTACCCAACTTGGTCAAAGTTGTCTAAGGTTAGGTATGGCAAAGTATGGCAAGGTGTGGCTAGCAACCAAACAGCCCCTTAAACCCTCATGCTTGGATACTTTAGGGATATTTGAGCCCCAACTAGCTCAAATTAACTCTAACCCATGGATCCAAACAGGACCTATGGCCAGTCTCGACGCGGAGCAGTCGCGTGCACCGGGAAGCGGCGCTCTTTCGGCCGTCGCGCCACTTCAAAGCCGGCGCCAATGAGAGGTCGCCTCCGCTCTGGCCGGGCATTAATGTGGCACTGACGCTCCAAGGAGACGCTGACTGTTTCACGCGGGAAGCGCACGCTCGCAAGGGAGTATAGGTTTTGAACCATTTTAGGTGTAGTACTGGTAGTTTGCAAAAACTACTCAATTATTACAGTCAGTTTCCTAAGAAATAGTGGTAAAAAATGTTACTCCATAGCCCGCTTCCCTTCCCCTTCCTCTTCCACCGCCCGCGCACGTCCGCGGGAAGCGACCAGTCAACCCTTATATAGGAGTGCTAGCACAAAAAGATGCATGCATGACCACTAAAATTTCCATATTAAAGCGCTGCTCCGGCGGGAGTATGGCGTATGCTGTTACCTTCGGCCGGGCCATGGCTATCGGGCGACGGTGACCAGAGAAGAGGCGGTGGGAGGGGAATGAATGTAGCTACTGTTTGGGTTCGCCGTCCGACTTAAGTAAATGCGCAACATCACGTGTACCCGCGGGTGCACAAATTGCAACATACGTGTCTGCTTAAGTGGGCGTCTCATAACTGGTGTGTGTGTGTGAGAGAGAGATTCTAAGAGACAGAGTGCTTGTGTGCGACTCTACTCTTCGGACATGTACTCAACCTTTTGCATCGGGATATAAGTATAATGGTATTTACTTTAGCTAGTGATTTACGTGGCCATGTTAACGTGGTTGTGTAAAGAAAATGTCACTTCCTGCTCGTGATTTGCGTTATATAATTACAAGCAAGATGCTCGTGCATTGCATGGAACATCAATATGCATTTTTTTTACAAAACACATGTTGTGATTGACCCATGCAGGAGTAATCTCATGTGTAAAAACTAATGATATCTCGAGAATTTTATCGGAAAACCGGTATCTTGAGAATGTCATCGAAAAAATGAAAGATGAGAGATAAGGTGAGTAGGAGTGGAGCGTGGTGGTGACTGGTGGTCGGAATGGGCGGAGGCATGGGGATGGACTGTGCCGGCAGGCGGCAGCGGCCACCATGCTAGATTGTTCCAGAGACTTCCTTTTTTAATTGTTGAGCAATGAGGTTGTGGGAGATAAGGATGTGGAGAGAGGTGCGAGTATCTTTTGTAAAATTATCATAGTTTGCTTTCTACCCATCAGATATAGATCAGACGGTCTATATTATCATAGTTTACAAGCTCTGCACCTCCACCCCAACTCTGTCCTCCTTCTGGCAATCTTCGCCTACTATTGCGAGGCTCACGTGGGGGTGAAGCCCTCAGTGGCCCTGCTGCGCCACTACTTCTCCCTCCATACCTCTTGTGGTTCCGTCTCTGCGTGTGCAAGCTTCATCGCGTACGGCAGCTCCATCGCCATTTCGAATCCCGGGAAAAGGATTGAGGGCTTCAGGAGCAAGTGGGTCTTGGTTGATGCTGGGCGCGTCCACCCCCGGCTGGTCTTGCCCATAGGGCACCCCTCGAGCTCCGACGACTGGTCTCGAGTGGAGCTGGTGGATCCCCGCACAAGGCTGGTGTTGGAGAAGATGGATGCGGATCTGAGGCCGGCCAGCATGGCGGCAGCGAAGCTGACTGGCGCCTCACTGCTGAGGGAGTTCCTGGAGCATCAGCTGGCTCCGCTTCATCAGTACTCGCTTCCGATGTGGAGGCCCCACCCGAGCCCCACGGTCCTGGCCGATGAGGATCTGGCCGCGGTCCTCCAGTCTTTGGTCGGGGGCGACGTGGCAAGGCTGGAGGGCGCTCCTATGCCCCTGTTCCTTCGCGAGGATTGGGAGCAGGTTGTGGGGTCCATGCCCGTCTTCAACGGGGAAGGACCTGTGCCCACGGAGGCTCCCGAGGACCTGGTGGACGTATCCTCCGGCGACTCCAGCGAAGAGAGGGAGGAAGGGGAGCGGGAAAAGGGGGCTGACTCCGGGCAGAGTCGAGGGCTCCACCTCTTTGGCGCAAGTCCCGCGCTCTCCGCCTCTCTCTGAGTGACGACGACGAGGGTGATGACGAGCAGGGCGGCGGGAGCCTGCCCCCGGTCCCGAAGAAGGACCGGACTGGGCTGATCCCCCGTGGGTCCGCCCTAGCCCCGAGGCGATCCACAGGTGCCCCAGCTTCACCAGCGCTCCTTGAGGCTGATCCTTGCAACCGACTCTCGGGCTTCAAGTACGGCTAGAGGCTGCTCGAGCCTGCTGGCGACGACCTGTAAGTGCTTGATCCCTGTCTTGTTTCTTGTTTCGTCACTGAGGCTTGACGTCCGTATCCCCCGGCTAGGCTGGCGCTCACGGCAAAGAAGCCGAAGGGGGCTCCTGAGACTCCATCCGCGGCAGCACCTCTGCTCGCGAGAGAAGATGAACGTGAAGCGCAGGCCTCTCCTGCCCAGGCGTCCCTGCGAGGCCCTGCCGAGCTGGCTGGGGCGAGCTCGGCTCCTATGGCCCTGGCGACTCCCGAGGCGCCCCCGCTTAACGCCGCCACCACAGCCGCTGGGGCGCAGTAGGCTCCGCCTCAGGACACCATGGTCACGTTGCCGTCTTCTCCTCCTACCCCGCCGACTGCTGCTTCCCCATCTCCTCCTACTGTCCTGGATCGTGCTGCTGCCGAACTGGATCGTTTGCGGTGGGATCTTCTGAGCGCCGACCCTCGTTTGGTGGCCAGGCGCTTGGAGCTAGCCTCTAGCTAGATTCGCTCTGATGCTTCGATTTGGGCGGCGCTGGTCCAGGCCTCGACGGCCTGTGGCGAGGAGAAGCAGGCCGTCCTTGGGGCGAAAGTTACCCGCGACGCCGCCTTGGGGGAGGCGGCTAATGCCCGAGGTCGTTGCGACGTGCTGGAGGGCGAGCTAAAGGGTCTGCAGGACCGGCTCGCCGAGGAGACTCGCCTTCGCCTAGAGCAGGAGGACGGCATGAAGGCTCGCGAGGCGGCCGTCAAGGACTGGGACGCCAAGCTCAAGAAGCGCCGTGACCGCCTAGGCGCGGTGGAGCGAGAGCTGGAGGCGAGGAAGGTTGAGTTGGACGGCAAGGCACGGGTTCTTGCCGAGGATCGTGTGGCCTTTGCGGATATGGAGGAGAAGGCCCGCACTTCACTGAAGACGCTTTATGAGAGCGGCCTGGAGAGCCCGCTGGCCGGCGAGGAGGACGGCCCCGCCAAGCTGCTTCCTTTCCTGGTTCGTGCCCTTGAAGATGTCGCCCTTGGCCTTGGCCCTACGGCTAAGGCCAAGGCACGCGTCTTGTCTTCTGCGGCGCTAACGCGGGTCTTCACCCACATCTATCTTCGTGACCCCAGCGTCGACCTCGACGGCCTGCTGGAGCCAGTGAGTGGCGAGCATGCCGCTGCCGCTGCTGAGGTCATGAAGGGTCGTGCGGAGGCTCTGCTGGGGAAGTTCCGGGCCTTCAGCACCAGGCCGAAGCGGAGCGCTGCTAGCCCGGCAGCTCCACAAGGCGAGCCCGCTCCGCGCAACTCCACGGCCGGCAAGTGACTCCGTTGTGGCTCCTGTCCTGCTTTTAGTTTCTACACATGTATCAGGCCTTGGGGAGGCGTTAAAACTTGCATTTGGTGCTGTGATAACAGTATGGACTGTAATATTTGTTTTTGAATTCCTTGAAATTTGCGCTATTTCCTTCCTACTTGCTTGTGTCCTACGCCGGCAGAGCCCGGCCCCGCGCATACCTCAGCCGCCATTAGCCCCGACCGGAAACCAGGACGGGACCAAGGAGTGAGGGGCTACGTGACAAGTTAGGCTCCTGAGTCGCGATGCTCAGGAGTCCCCCTTGGCGCTCGAACAGCAAGTAGGGAGCTGAGATGTGGGGGTGGATCTACCGTTCTACGTCTGCAGAGCCCGGCCCCGCGCATACCTCAACCGCCGTTAGCCCCGACCGGAAACCAGGACGGGACCAAGGAGTGAGGGGCTACATGACCAGTTAGGCTCCTGAGTCGCGATGCTCAGGAGTCCCCCTTGATGCTCAAACGACCTTCATACCTTGGCTCCGCTCGGGGAGGGACGCGCGACAAACCAGGCCCGGGGGGCCTGGCTGGGTGGCGTGCGTCTGGGCGTGACCCAGGCGTAGCCCCCGTGCCTAGCCCCCTCACGCGGCACTCCCGAGGGGAGGCGTTGCGATGAGGCTAGACACTGAGCTCTGGGCTCCCTGAGGTTGATGCGGCCCGGGGGCCACCCTGAGTTGTTTATCACCAGCGCGGATCATAGCACTTCCGTATGCGTACGGGCATAGCCGCTCCTCGGCAGCGTCGTCAGCCAGCACGGAGCATGGTGCTTCCACTGGTGCGTGGGAGGGGGCTCCCCTTCGGGAGGAGCCTCCGGGGCGTGTACAGCCCTGCCCTGACACGTGGCTGGCACGGTAGGGCTTGACGAGGTGCATCTGGGCACCCGTGAGCCAGCGCGGGACTCATGGGGCCCTACCTCAAGGCTGGTTGCGCCTGGCTCTGGGCCTTATCTTGGAGTGTGTTCCTGCAAATTTGGCTAGATGCCGATGCTCTACATCCTCGGGTCCCGGCTCTCGGGCTGGTCTCAGCCGTTGCTGGTATGCCGGGGCGCGATGCCGTGGGCAGACCAGAGGGTGAGGGCCGGAGAGCCGGTAGGAGCCCTGAGTCGCGATGCTCAGGCACCCCCCTTTAACGCGCAAGCTGGGTTAGATGTCAAAACTCTACGTCCTCGGGTCCCGGCTCTCGGGCTGGTCTCAGCCGTCGCTGGTATGCCGGGGCGCAATGCCGTGGGCATACCAGAGGGTGAGGGCCGGATAGCCGGTAGGAGCCCTG
>NC_057807.1:462398570-462423379 GCF_018294505.1 Triticum aestivum | reverse complement strand
GCCCTGAGTCGTGATGCTCAGGCACCCCCCCTTTAACACGCAAGCTGGGTTAGATGTCGAAACTCTACGTCCTCGGGTCCCGGCTCTCGGGCTGGTCTCAGCCTTCGCTGGTATGCCGGGGCGCGATGCCGTGGGCAGACCAGAGGGTGAGGGCCGGAGAGCCGGTAGGAGCCCTGAGTCGCGATGCTCAGGCACCCCCCCTTTAACGCGCAAGCTGGGTTAGATGTCGAAACTCTACGTCCTCGGGTCCTGGCTCTCGGGTTGGTCTCAGCCGTCGCTGGTATGCCGGGGCGCGATGCCGTGGGTAGACCAGAGGGTGAGGGCCGGAGAGCCGGTAGGAGCCCTGAGTCGCGATGCTCAGGCACCCCCCTTTAACGCGCAAGCTTGCGACATCCAGGAAGAAAAAAGGTACCATGAACAGGCACCAAACAACAAGCATGACGAGTCGAAAACATGGCCCTAAGATAAATGCAAGAGGGGTACATGCCACTGGGTCGGACCCGAGCGGCTTGGGGATAATGCAGCCCGAGGGGCGCCCCCAGCAGAGTGAGCTAAGAACATGAAATAAAAGAGATACACGCCACAGGGATGGACCCATGCGGCCTGGGAATAATGCAGCCCTGAGGGCGCTCCCAGCTGGAAATGAAACTAGAAAGATGTCACCTGATGACGCTGAAGATGAAGGGGTGTTGATGCAGCAGACTCGGTGGGCTGCGGGAGCAAATACTCATGAGCCCCCAGGCCCTGGGGTCTCGGGAGGCTCCGGAGGCGCTGGTGGCTCCTCGCTGGCCGTCTCCATCTCCACCAGGGCTGCGGAACGCCTGACCTCTTGAGCCTCCAGGATGGCCCTCATGATGCGCTAGTACGCAGCAGTCGCGATCGGCGAGTCATAAGGCATGCGAACGTAGCTGTGGGGCGGGCCCTCGCAGCGTCCCGCTCGCGAAGGCCAGAGGCGCTCCTAAGACACGGCTTGGTTGAGCCCTGGTATGTCGATGCAGACGCGCAGCCCACCATCCTCGCCTGGATGGGGGCCACAGCGGGTAAGTGGCGGCTGCCTCTCATGACCCTTGACTCCTGTTGCTCCTGAATGGCCTTGCTGACGAACTCCTGAGGGTTTGGCCCTCCTTTCCTTGCTCCTTCTTGATGGAAACGTCCTTCGAAGCACGCCTCCACGTGGTGCCCAAGCGCCTCCCTCGTGACCTTGGCAAGGTCGACGGCCCTCCAGGGGAGAGCCCCCGAGCCCTGCCTGAAGAGGGCGCCAGGCGCGCTTCCCTATGCGATGGAAGGAGGTTCCCCCTGGGCAGGCGCGGGTCCTAAGGGACCTGCCTCCTGAGGGGCCAGGCCGGCCGATGTCTTCTTCTTCTTGGAGGCGGCCTCGGGAAGCCTCCTGCTTCCGCGATCCGGGTCTTCCAGTGATGCGGCCTGAAAGGCTCTCTCCAGGGAGCAAACTGCGTCTCTCTCTTCGCAGGGCACCATGATGACTCCGCCACTTCCTGGCATCTTGAGGACGTTGTAGCCGTGGTGGGTTACGGCCATGAACTTGGCCAGCGCTGGGTACCCGAGGATGGCGTTGTACGGCAGGCGAATGTGGGCGACGTCGAAGTCGATGAGCTCGGTGCGGTAGTTGTCGCGTGCCCCGAAGGTGACAGGGAGGCGGACCTACCTAATCGGGACCGTGGAGCCGTCGGTGACTCCGGAGAAAGGCTTGATGGGCTGAAGCTGACTATAGGGTACTTGGAGATTGTTGAATGTTTCCACGGACAGGACGTTGAGCCCTGGCCCCGCCATCGATGAGGGTCCTGGTGACTAGCACGTTGCTGATGATTGGGGAACAAAGCATCGGGAGGACTCCGGCTGTGGCCGCGCACTTGAGCTGATCCGCTGAGCTGAACTTGATGGCACACGCCGACCACCTGAGAGGGCGCGTGGCCTCGAGCTTGGGGAGGACTGCATTTACTTCGCGGGCGAACTGCTTGAAGATGAGCTGAGAGGCTAGGGCTTGGGCTCCGCCTAGGATGCATGCGATCGCACGTGGTTCCTGGAAGCCCCCAGCCCCCTCGTCCTGATGACGGTCCTCATTTCTCCTTGGCTGCGGCGGTAGCGGAGGGAGGCCTGTGTTACCTTGTGGGCGATCCTCGCGAGGCTGATCCCTCCAGCCTCCCTCGTGAGGCGGGTCCTGCCAGCGATCCTCGTGAGGTTGGTCGCGCCACCCTTGACGTGGGCCGCGGTCTTCCCAGCGTCCTGCATTCCTTCCTCCTCCTCGTCTGTAGCCCCGGTCGCTGCGGTCGGGACGCCGGCCAGTCCGTCATTCACACACGGCCCGAAGCTCTTGGCATTCATTGGTGTTATGGGTGTGGAGGTCGTGGTACACGCAGTACCGACTGCCCTTGGAGGATTCGGGCTGATCCCTACCCCGCTTGGTGTCTGGTTCTGCCGCGAGCACGGCAGCCCCTTTGCGCTTCACGTCCTTGGCCTTGGGCTTCTTCTCTTCAGGGTCTTCGGCAGGCAACTCGAGGAGGCAGAGACGCCCTTCCTCAGCCCTGGCGCACTTGGTCGCCAGGTTGAAAAGCTCCAAGGAAGTGCACAGACCTTCATGCATTGCGAGCTCCTCCTTCATTTTGACGTCATGCACGCCGTCAGAGAAGGCTGAGATGATGGCCTCCTCGGTCACCTCGGGAATCTTGAGGCGCGCATTGTGGAAGCACCGGATGTACTTTTGCAGGGTTTCCCCTGGTTTCTGCTTGATGCGGCGCATGTCGCTTACGGCGGGTGGCCGGTCGCGAGTACTCTGGAAGTTGGCGATGAAGCGGGTGCGCATCTCGTCCCAGGAGGAGATCGTGCCTGGGGCCAGGTTCAGAAGCCAGGTGCGGGCCCCGTCCTTGAGAGCCATGGGAAACCAGTTCGACATGACCTTATTGTCTCCGTTGGCAGCCTCGATGCCTAGCTCGTAGAGCTGGAGGAACTCTAGAGGGTCTGCCGTGTCGTCGTAGCGAGGAGGCAGGTCTAGCTTGAACTTGCCGGGCCACGCGACGATGCGTAGCTCGATGGTGAAGGCACGACAGCCCGCTGTGGCCACAGGAGGCCTTGGAGGACGAAGGGCTCAGTCCTACGGGTCCCCGTGCACCGCAGCTGGGTGCAGCGCGGGGTCTTGACGTGCTGGAGCAGGAGCGTGGTCGGGACGAGCCGGAGCAGGGAGCGCTCGGGCAGCTTCTTGAGGGCGAGGGACATCCTGGCAGCTCTGCTCGTGCCGCGCTGGTTCCTGACGGGGCGGGTTCCGCCCAGGGACCGTGCGCCTTGGAGCCAGGGCGCCTTCTTGAGGGGGAGGCGACTGAGGCGCCCTAGGAGCTTCATTGCCCCCGCATGGCGGGGCGCGGTGTGGCGAGAAAGATGGCGCGGGGGAGCCCCCAGCGGCGCGGACGAGTTCGGTGACTCGGTCGAGCCATTCTTCGTAGACGTCATCGACTAGGCGGTAGCGCAGAGCTCGTTTGCCGCTATGAGCGCAGCTCGAGCCTCCATGGCCGCGCGGGGCGCGCGGGACGAACAACCAGCGGGGGTGAGCGAGGGCGTAGAGGTATGGCCGTCTCGCCTCATGGACGGGTGCTGGGATGATGCTTGCTGCTCATTCCCCGCCGGGTCGGTGGCGGCGTTGACGGCAGGCGACGGGGAACGACGAGGGAGCCCGCCGACGGGAGCCGTCTGGGCAACGCGGGAAGCGAGGGCGGCTCGGCGCTCGGCGCGAACCCGGCGTGCGTCAGACATGGTCGCGACGGTCGGAGAAGAACAGGGCGACGGAAGACGAATTCTGGAGCACCCCTACCTGGCGCGCCAAATGTCGGATTTAGGGTTCCGGCAGACCCTTGAGGTTCGAACACTGGGGTGCGCGCGGAGGTTTCTCCTTCTACCTACCTGTTCCTCACCGAATCACTAAGATCTAAACTATGAGAAGAACAACGCAAGAGACACAGGGTTTATACTGGTTCAGGCCACCATTGTGGTGTAATACCCTACTCCAGTGTGTGGCGTGGTGGATTGCCTCTTGGGCTGATGATGAAGAATACAAGGAAGAACAGCTTCGCGAGGGTCTGTTCTTGTGGTGGTGTTGTTCCTTTGGAGGGGTTGATTCTAGATGCCTATCTTATCCCCAGATTCCTCTCTCCATCTCTCTCCATCTCTCTCCCCCTCTAGATATCCCTACCCTGTGGGTGGCTAGTCCTATTTATAGGCGAAGTCCCCGGGCCTCTTCCCAAATATTGAGCGGGAAGGGCGCCAACAATTGGCCAATTTGAAGGGGAACATCTAGTACACTTATCCTAACTAAAGTTGGTCCTCGCGTGTCAAAGGCTCTGGTGGTGATGCCGACTTGGGATCCACGGTGACCTCCATCCTGCCGTTGGACTGGTCTTGGTCTTGTTGCACCGAAATGGATGCCTTTGCTTGATGCTCTCGCCTGCACTTGCTCCCCTTGCACCAAAGAGGAAAGAAGGACACTGCGCGGGCTGGCGCCCGGCCGGCGCCCTTGGTCGTCATGGCTTGCGTCATGGGCACCTCGCGAGGTACCCCGCCTTGAACTCTCCGCCTCCTCGTGAGCCATCCTGACGAGGCCGTGCCTGAGGAAGCTCCTTGTTGTCCGCCCCGCGAGGCTTGGCCCCTCGCGAGGGTCTTGAGCTTGTGCTGATGAAGATGGGCCGTGCTGGGCCCCCTTTGAGCCACGCCGCAGGCCGCAGGCAGGCAAGTCTGGGGACCCCCGTTCCCAGAACACCGACAACTTTGAAAGTGAAGAAATTGGTGTGTCCGTGAAGACTTGATATTCATGCGAGGAATATGAAGCTTGAAGACTTTCATTTTCATAGTTTTGTTTTTCTCCTTCTAGAGTCATAGGAAACACCGTACTGTTAAAGGGGGTCAAGGAAATACTAAGGAAAAATTTCCATGTGATGCTCAACTCAAAATCCTACACCTACCAATCCCTTCGAGTGAAGCCTTTGGAAATCTCATATAGTTCAGTCAATTTCTTTAGTGACAGAGACGAAGTTCTTCTGCTCGCTGAGGAATTTGTTCTGACTGAGGAGTTAGGAATTCGCCAGTGCGGATTGCCTACACAATGAGGAACATGATAGCCCTGAGGAATTTGAGAGTCAAATTTCCGACCGTTGCTGTGCTGCGCGCCAGCTGTCCCAAAATATCTTATCCACCTAACGGTCATATCAGACAAGGGCATTTATGTCTTATCATGTCGGGCTTCTCCCTAGGCTATAAATAGCCGCCCCTACAACCACTAGCTGGTTGGCTGCTCCAAGAGAAACTGACACTTGTCATTTGAGAGCAACCCATCCTCCGAGGACTTTGAGCGAAAATCATCAAGTGAGGAAAAACCCAAACCCAAACACCTACAAACCCAAAGTGATTGAGCATCACTGAAGAGATTGATCCTGCGTGGATCCGACGCTTGTTACCTTTGAAGATTGTGCTTCTTCCAGACGGTTAGGCGTCATGGTCTAGAGCATCCAAGAGGAATTGTGGATCACCGAGTGACCGAGTCTGTGAAGGTTTGGAAGTCGCCTGAAGACTTACCATGAGTGATTGGACGAGGTCTGTGTGACCTTAATTCAAGGAGAATACGGTGAGGACTTGGTGTCCTGAGCTGCGTGCTCAGCGACTGGGTGTCCGGGACTGCGTGTCCTCAAGTTTAAATACTCAGCCGCTCCAACCAGACGTACAACTAAGACAGCAGTTGGAACTGGTCTACCAAATCATTGTCTTCACCAACCTTACTGGTTCTATTCCCTCAACTCTTTCATTTCCTAATTACTGTGTTGAGTGATTGTTCATATCTGTGCTTGAAGACTTTGACTGAAGACTTTCTCAATTTCCTCAGTTCAATTTCTTCAGTCTGTTTGTCTTCATCTTGTGTTATCCTGTGTTTACGCTTTCTATACTCTGTGCTTGTCTTCATTTCATCATGATGACTATGTCTGTATCCTGTTATACTTACTTCTGAGTACTTATTCCACTGCAAGTAGTTCTTCGCTAAGGAATTTCCTCACCGGTAAATTCCTCAGTGAAGAATTCATAAAAATCGCCTATTCACCCCCCCTCTAGTCGATATAACGCACTTTCAGTTGGTATCAGAGCAAGGTACTCCCTTGTTCTGTGTGATTTTGGTTTAACCACCTGGAGTTTTAGGTATGTCGACCGCAGGTATGATCAAGGTCTCCGCTGGGTGTCCTACCTTTGATGGCACGGACTACCCCTACTGGAAGAATAAGATGCGAATGCATCTTGAAGCAATTGACAACGATCTCTGGTACGTTGTGGAAAATGGTGTTCCCTCAGTCACACCTTCCTTGAATGCTGCTGATGTGAAGAGATTGAAGCAACTCGATTCTCAAGCGAAGAATATCATATGTGGTCATCTGAGTAAAGGGCAGTATGGTAGAGTGAGTGCTTTGGAAACTGCTAAGCTTATCTGGGATAGGCTCTCCAAAGTAAATGAAGGAGTCTCAACTCAACGTGACTCTCATGTTGACGTTCTTCGCAATCTCTTCAACCGCTTCAAAAGACTCGACAATGAAAATGTCCAGCAAACTTTCGATCGCCTCACTGACATCTCAAATGAGCTTCAAGCGCTTGGCACCATGAGGTGGTGAAGAAATTGCAGAGATCGCTAGATTCCTCTTTTGATACTCTGGCACTTATGATTCAAGAGCGAGCTGATTACAAGTCACTAGATCCCGCCGATATCCTCGAGAGGCTAAATACTCTTGAGTTCCAACTTGTTGAAAAGAGAGATCTCTATGGTTCAAGCTATGGCAAACCACGTACCCTGAAGGCCAAGGTTGTGTCTGAATCTGAATGTGAAGATTCTGGTAGTAGCCTTGGTGATCCTGAAGAATTGAGCCAGGAGCTAGCACTGCTCGTGAAGAAGTTCCAGAAGTTCTCAAGATGTGGTCGCTTTGGAAAATCCTCAAGGAGTAGTGATTCCTCATCAAGTGACTATAAGAGAAGGCTATGCCACAAATGCAAGAAGCCTGGTCACTACATTCAAGTTTGTCCTCAGTGGGACAAGGAATTAAAGAAGAAGAAATACAAGGATTACAGTTCTGATGATGCCAAGAAGAAGAAGAAATCTTCAAAGTCTTCATCATAAAAATCCTCAAAGTCTTCATCTCACAAGAAGAGCAGCTCCAAGAAGGATCGGGCATTCATTGGCAAGGAAATGGACTCTGAAGCTGAATCTGAGGAACATGAGGAAGAGGAGGCATCTGAGGAGTCTGAGTCAGGTGTGGCAAGTCTAGCTCTTGCTACCGCATTTGCCAGCAAGTCTATCTTCAACTCTGAAGAAAATGGCAACACCAACAACGCTGATGAAGATAATGATGACTACGCTCCCACCTATTGCTTCATGGCAAAGGGTGCCAAGGTAACAAAATACCCCTCCTTTGAATCTAGTGAGGATGAATCTGATGAAAATCTTAAGCCTAGCTACTCTAAACTTGCTAAGATTGCTGTGAAACAACAAAAGGCCATTGAGAAACTTCAAAACATGCTAGAAAAAAGTGATGATATGTTGGGTGATGAAACGGACCGCACTAAAGACTTAACTGAAAATCTTCAGAGACTTCAGTCTAAGTTTGACAACCTTCAAAGTCATCATAAAACTCTCTTATCTGATCACGAGAAGCTTTCTTATGAATTTCTTCAAAGAAAGCAAGATCTTGAGAAGCTAAGAGTGAGTTATGAAGATCTTCAGAAGGAGCGCGATTCATTACTTGCTCAACAAATCAGCGCTTCTCAGGAAGAATTTGTTCCTCCATGCTTAAAGTGCATTGAACGTGAATCTGCTAATTCTTCACCTGAATGTTCAAATTCTTCAACTGTTACAAATTCTTCACCTGCCACTGCTATATCTAATTCCTCATCTGAGGACATTGCTAGTGTCACTGACAATGCAGGACTGAAGGAATTGTACACGACAGGCATGTACAAAAGACTCAAAGGGCATCAGATTCTTTGTGATGTGCTCAAAAAGCAGATCCTCAACAGAAACCCTAAGAAAGAGGGTATTGCCTTTGAGAGGAAACTCAATGCTGATGGAACATATTGGAAGCCTGAGCAGTACCCCAAAACCTCATGGGTTGCTGCAAAGGGACCTCCAGTTGATCCATCCAACTTATCTGGCTTTACATGTGAATCTCCTCATTCTTCTGATGAGTCATTTGACTCCAACTATAAATTGTTCAAAAATCAAAATGGTGAAGTATTTGCTAGATATGTTGGCACTAACTGCAGGAACGGTTCTCCTATGAAGAAAATCTGGGTTCCCAAGAAGTGCCTTGAAAGTCTTCAGGTGAATGTCCTCATGACACCACCTGTCAAGAATATGAACCCCAGATCAAACTCTTCATATGGACCAAATTCTTCATATGGATCCAAGTCCTCATACGGACCAAATTCCTCACATGGATCAAATTCCTCGAATGGATCAAAGTCCTCATATGATTATCATCGTGCTAACAACTCTGTTTCGCAGGGTAGAGCTAAGGGCTATGAATATGCGCATTATTCTTCAAATCATTATGTTCATAAGTCCTCGAAGAATTTCTCTGCTTATTCATATGCTTACCATAACCCCTCTTATATGAAACGAAATGGATTGGCTTCTATGCCACCTTTCTCATATGGTGCTCATAGAGTGATGAACTATTTGCCACCCCTTCAGATGTGGGTGGTGAAGAAAAAGAACTAAATTCTTCTGCAGGGCCAGGTCTCCAGACATGCTTTAACGTCTGATGAATTTGCTGGGGGCCTGACAAAAATGCCTGAAAGGACGCAGGCGAATCATGATGAAATGAACTTTCATTTCACACGTCCTCACACTGCTTATCTGTGCTATTGCTTAATGAAATTGAACTGATGAACTTGACATCATATTCTTCACTAATGAAGTATATGAGTTCGTAAGATGCACTAATTCATCTGCAGGATGATCAGCCCAAAGCAAACGAGTGGGTCCTCGATAATGGATGTACAAATCACATGACTGGTGACAAGAATCTATTGATGGATGCTCCTTTATCACCGTCACATCTGAAGCATATCATCTTCGCTGACAACGGCAAAAGTCAGGTATTGGGTCTAGGTAAGGTTGCGATCTCAAAGGATCGACACATGGACAAAGTCATGCTTGTCGAGTCCTTAGGATACAACCTCATGTCTGTCTCAATGCTTTGTGATCTTGATATGGTTTTTGTCTTTGGCAAGTATCGTTGTGTTGTGATCATGGAAGCTGACCATTCCAAAGTCTTCGAAGGCTTTAGGAGAGGAGATCTGTATATTGTTGATTTCTCTACAGGACCAGAACCAGCCGCGTGCTTACTTGCAAAAGCTTCAGAATGCTGGCTATGGCATCGACGACTTGGTCATGCTGGCATGAGGAATCTGAACACGCTTGCGAAGAAGAAGCATGTCATTGGCATTGAGAATGTCAAATTCCTCAAGGATCACTTATGCGGAGCTTGTGAAGCTGGAAAGATGACAAAGGCCAAGCATCCAGCGAAGACTATCATGACCACCACTCGACCATTTGAATTGCTTCACATGGATCTCTTTGGTCCTAATCATTATTCTGCTGTTTCAAATGATGCATCTCTATATGGCTTTGTTATTGTTGATGACTATTCTCGTTACACATGGGTACACATTGTCACTTACAAACATGAAGTGCAGGAAATCTTCAAACGATTTTCCTCGAGGGCTTCAACCAACTTTGGTGTGAAGATCAAGCACATCAAAACTGACAATGGGACCGAGTTCAAGAATTCTGGTCTTGATGGCTATCTTGATGAACTTGGTATTACTCATGCGTTATCTGCTCCTTATACTCCTCAGCAGAATGGCGTCGTGGAGCGCAAGAACAAAACCCTCACCGAAATGGCTCGTACTATGCTTGATGAATACAAGACGCCTCGTCGTTTCTGGATTGAGACAATTGATACTGCGTGCCACGTCATCAATTGGGTATATCTTCACAAATTCTTCAAGAAGACTGCCTATGAACTCCTCACTGACAAGAAACCCAATGTGAGTTATTTCAAAGTCTTCGGTGCTAAATGTTGGATTAGAGATCCTCATCACAATGCTAAATTTTCACCGAAAGCACATGAAGGTTTTATGCTTGGTTACGGAAAGGACTCGCACACCTATAGAGTCTTCAACAACGTTCTTCACAAGGTTGTTGATACTGTAGATGTGCGGTTCGATGAAACTAATGGCTCGCAAAGAGAGCACCTACCTTCTGTGATAGATGAACCAGCACCTGGGGATTCTATCAAGTTCAAGGCTACTGAGGATGTCATTCCTACCAAAGAATCAACTGAAGAATTCATTCCAGAACGTGAAGAAAATCAAGCTGATGCACCTGATGAACATGCTGCAGAAAATGGTGCTGAAGAAAATGTTGATCAAATTCCTCGATGACAGCCAGCTCATCCTCGCATTGTAAAATAAGTGCAAGTGGAAAAAATCATCGATGACATTCGAGCACTAGGTCCTCTCACACGCTCAAAAGCTTCACATTTATCTAACTTTTGTGGGCACTATGCTTTTGTCTCCATCACAGAGCCCACTAAGGTAGATGAAGTATTTCTGGAGCCTGAGTGGATTCAGGCCATGCAAGAAGAATTACATCAGTTCGAACTCAACAATGTCTGGGAACTGGTCAAACGTCCAGATCCTCGCAAGCATAATATCATTGGCACAAAGTGGATCTACCGCAACAAGCAAGATGAAAATGGCCTTGTGGTGAGGAATAAGGCACGACTTGTAGCTCAAGGCTACACACAGGTTGAAGGAATTGATTTTGATGAAACTTTTGCACCTATTGCTAGACTTGAGGCTATTCGCATATTACTTGCTTATGCTAACCATCATAATATCACTTTATATCAAATGGATGTGAAAAGTGCATTCCTCAATGGTAAGCTTGAGGAAGAAGTATATGTTGCTCAACCCCCAGGTTTTGAAGATCCAAAGAATCCTGACAAAGTCTTCAGACTCAACAAGGCCCTCTATGGCCTCAAGCAGGCCCCTCGGGCGTGGTATGATACTTTGAAGGAATTCTTCGTGAAGAATGGCTTCACATCCGGTTCACTCGAACCTACTCTCTTTACTAAATCTTATGATGGTGAACTGTTTGTGTGCCAAATATACATTGATGATATTATCTTTGGTTGTACTGACCAACGTTATAGTGATGAATTTGCCTATATGATGAGTGAATAATATCAAATGTCTATGATGGAGAGTTGAAATTCTTTTTAGGTCTTCAAATTCGTCAACAGCACAATGTCATATTCATATCTCAGGAGAAATACCTCAAGGATGTTCTGAGGAAACTCGGCATGCAAGATTGCAAAGGCGTCAAAATTCCTATGCCCACAAATGGCCATCTATGCACTGATGAAAATGGTATTGACTTCGATCACAAGGTATACCGCTCCATGATTGGTTCTTTATTGTACTTATGTGCATCTAGGCCAGATATAATGCTTAGTGTTTGCATGTGTGCCTGTTTTCAAGCTGCACCGAAGGAATCACACCATAAGGCTGTGAAGCATATTCTTCGATATCTAGCTCACACACCAACACTAGAATTGTGGTACCCCAAGGGCTCTACTTTTGATCTCATTGGATATTCTGACTCTGACTATGCTGGTGATCGTGTGGACCGCAAGTCAACATATGGTACTTGTCATTTCCTCGGACGATCTTTGGTCTGTTGGTCCTCGAAGAAACAGAACTGCGTATCACTGTCTACTGCAGAAGCTGAGTACATTACTGCTGGTTCTTACTGTGCTCAACTGCTATGGATGAAGCAAACCCTCAAGGACTATGGTGTCAACGTGAAGAATGTGCCTCTCCTCTGTGACAACGAGAGTGCCATCAAGATTGCTCACAACCCAGTTCAGCACTCGAAGACAAAGCACATTCAGATTCGTCATCATTTTCTTCGTGATCATGTGTTGAAGGGCGACATCTCCATCGAGCATGTGAAGACTGAAGAACAGCTGGCTGATATCTTCACAAAGCCCTTGGATGAGAAGAGATTTAGCAAGTTGCGGTGTGAGCTAAATATCCTAGAATGTTTCAAAAAGGACACTCATCCTAACACTTATGCAAAATTCATGACTTAAATGTGCAACACATGAAGAAACGTTTTTCTTCAATCAATGAAGAATAACACTCTAAGTGTGAAGAAATTAATGAAGAATTTGATTCTCAGAACCCTACGACAATTGTACGCGGTGCCTGAAATCATCATTCTTATACAGTGGGTCACGCCACCACCAAAGTTGAAAATCTTCATTTTTGAAATTCCTCAGTTTTTGAAATTTTTCAATTTTTCAAATTCTTCAACTTTGAAAATCTTCACTATTCCCATCGTTTTTCTTCATTTGGCTATATATATATATATATATATATATATATATATATATATATATATATAGACACACACATATGGGTTTATGCCCTCTACAGCATTCACTTATGGCTATTTCTTCAAGTTGCATTTTCTGCTAAGTGAATGTGATCAGACCCTTCCCCCTCTATGCTATACTCAACCCAATCTATTCACAAATTCGTCATGTGCGTTCTATTTGAAACTCGTTCAAAATCTTCACTGTGTCCTCGTCAACTGAAGAATTTGCGAACGGAACTTTTAACTAATCTTATCCAAAATTTTAGGTTTTACCGCTCAAACCGTTCCGCATCCCATGATAGATTTATCTATTCACCCACGATCAAACACGATCTCCACTTCTCAGTACGTGGGTGACACATGTCAATCGGATGAGAAGGGTCAGGGGCATGTTCGTCCTAAATCTTCGGGCAAACAGTTTTTCACTGCGACTATAAATACCCCCACTCCCCTTCCTCACTTCCTTTACTCTGCTCGATCTCTCTCTCTCTCTCTCGCTCGAGCTTCTCAAACCCTAGCGCCGCCGCTACTCCATCGTCGCCGGTGAGGAAGAGCTTCACTGCCTCAACCTCGTCGCCGTCGTACTCGCGCCGGCCGCGAAAATCTTCACTCCACCGCCGCCGTAGCTGTCTTCCTCTACCGAGTTAGGGCGTGGAAGATCTACACCGACGAACTTCACTGTTCTACTTCACAGTTCATCGTGTTCTTCATCAAGGGTAATTAAAAGTTACTTTTACTGCCCTCTTGATTCAGTTTTTCACAACAAAATCTTCAAAGGTGTTTTATTCTTCAAATCCTCACACACAAAACACCTCACTAGTCATCTGTTCTTGATTCGTTTCTCTAAGCATCATTTTTCTTCAAGATTCTTCAATTGTGTGGATCCTCAATCTATACAACTCTGGAACCTAAGACAAAGAACGCTTAGTGAAATTCTTCAAGGCTCATCTGGTCAAATTCTTCAAACTTGTTCTTTTTGAAAAACCTTCTGAGAATGCATATGACCTCTCCAAATTCCTCGCAACTATACTCTGTTCACAGGTACTCATGTCCGCTACTGAATCACTAGGTTCTCATAAACTTAACTCATTTGCAGCATTCCTCGAAGAAAAGTTGCATACTTCTTCAGAAAATTCGATTGTTCAAATTCCTCATCTGAAGAATATGGCAGACGGTAAGAAGCTGTAGAAAGGAGGAAAGAAGCCTGAGGTCATGACTGCTTTTGAAATACCTGAGGCCATCTATGCTGATTATTGCACACCTGATGAGGCTAAGTTCGGAAAGGAAACTAAAAATCAGTGCAAGGTGCACATACAGAAGATTGAGAGGAGATGGGCACGAGAATGGAGGGAGTACAGACATGTAACTCCGAAGTATATGAAGAAATTCACACTAAATCCTCCATGCCCAAGAGCTCCATTGGCACCTGGCCAAGAAGCTGACTCCACCAGCATCAAGCGTGGTGAGGACTTTCCTGAAGAATGGGCCAAGCGCAAAGCCAAGTTGGCGAGACAAGCCAAAGAAGCAGTGAGGAAATTCAATGAAGACTCTGCTGCTGCTGCTGCCACTCAGGCCTCTATGAGGCCAAGAAAATCAATGGCAAAGAAGCCCGCTCACAAGCCAAGTGCTTCACCAACTATGCCCTCATGGCCAAGTTCCTCAGCAATGCCCTCACGGCCAGAATCTTCAAAGCCCTCATGGCCAGATTCTTCAAAGCCCTCACGGCCAGTTCCTCATGCTGCTCCTGCTCCTCCAAAGTCCTCTGCTCCTCCTCCAAAGTCCTCAGCTGCTCCGGCAAAGTCCTCAACACCTGTACATCTGGCCACGTGCCAAAGGACTACATGCATCTCTATTGCCTCTGGTGCCTCAACGAGTTCCTCAGCTGCACCAAAATCTTCATCAGGCCCCACTCTGCTGAAGACAAAGGCGACGGCTGGTCGAGGTCCTCGGCCAAGTCCGAAGAAGAAACAGGTTGCCTTCCAAGTGCCATCTGACGATGAAGGTAATGATGATGAACTTGTAGAAATCATCAGAGACAGGCAAGAAAGGGCTGCTAGAGCCAAACGCACAAATGTGCCACTGCTTTTGGATCCAAGGGCGATCCTTGATTACATTGATCTCTGGCACAAGGATCCAAATACTCTTATGCCTCATTTCAATTTGACTCCTGGTCAAAGTCACATGCTGACCCATTTCATCACTGAAGAGAAATGGAAATTTGAGAAGGCCAGGCAGATCAAGAAGGCTCAGTTCAGAAAGGAGAAGTTCCTGAGGAAAAACGTTGTCAAAATGACAACTGATGAACTCCTTCAGATCCAGTCTGAAATCAAAGCCCTGAGCGATGATTTCAATGCTTACTATGCTGATTGGCAAGGAGCCAAAGTTAGGTTTGTGAAACTGACTGAAAAGTTTACCAGTGTTGCAGCCCCATCGCAACAAGAGATTCCTCAAGCTGAAGCTTCTGCTCAGCCAACTGAAGAACATGCCAGCACCGCTGATGACATTCAAGCTGCTGATGAAAATGCTAGTTCCAGGGCTGATGACTCCATTCCAGCCGCTGAAGAAATTGCCAGGGCATCCACTAGTGGTGCGCCCGAAGAAACTGAAGAAGTCATGGCAACTGCATCAGTTGCGCCTGAAGAAAATCAACCAGATTCCTCAGCTCCATCTGCGCCTACACCAACTCCAATTCTTCCATGTGCATTTGATGTGCAGAAGACCAAGGCTGCAGAGCGAGCTGCAGTGAAGAAAAGGAAAGCATCAAGTGCTTCAGAATCTTCAGCTCCAAAGAAGATGAAGCCTATGACTAGCTCATTTGAAAATCCAATTGATGTTGTTCCGATTTCAACCATGTCATCAAAGGACCTTGTTCCTTTTGGTGAAGAATATGTGATCCCAAGCGGACCTGATGAAGAACGTCAATCTGCTGCTTTGTCAGACCAGGTTGATGAAGAAATTGAAGTGGATACGATCCCTTCAACGCCTGTTGCTTCCTCGCCAATGCCTTAGTTCACAGCTGAAGAGGCTGGCGTTGAAGAAAATGAAGATGAAGACATGGACATTGGCTGCACAACACCCGTGATGAATGATGACTTTTGGGAAAGTTAGCACCCCAATACTCCAGTCTTCACCCCGTTACAACAAATACCTCAGTCCCCTGCACCAACCGTTCAAATGGGCTCTGAAGAAATTCATCCCACCTTGTCTGTACATGAAGAAATTCCAGCCACTAGTGCTGAAGAAACTGCTATTGCTGCTCCTTTGAACACACAGACTGCCACTAAAGAGGAACCAGAAATTCCTCAGCCTGAAGAACCTGAGATTGCGATTCCAGAGGTTGTGATGCAACTCACTGACACTCCCATGCCCAAGCCAACGGATCCATTCTCAAAGAAGCAAAAGTTCAAGGCTGAAGATTTCTTCAGCGAGCATGTATTCATCACAGATTACAACCCCTATGACTCTGCTCGCATAAGGAAGAGGCGTTTCTGGACTGCTAGTCAAGCCAATTTCTATTCCTCAGTACTGTTCAACAAAGACAAAGTCTTCGATCATGAACATATTCCTCATGTGGACATGGAGTCTCTGCCGTGCTTTGAGCCTGTCCTCAGTGTTCTTCATGATGCTGGATTGTTAAATTTCTGCACTGACATCTGTGATTGGAATGAAGAACTCATTCTTCAATTCTATGCAACGCTGCACCTCACAGGAAATTCTGAAGATGTGAATTCATGGGTGCTGGACTGGATGTCTGAAAATACTCACTACAAGGCACCAGCTACTGAATTGCTTCGTGTCTTACCACTCAGTCCTCCCCTTGATGGTGCTCGTTGCGTCTACAGTGAACCTGAGCTTTCAAATCATTACATGTAAGTGCTGATGAAGCCTTTGAAGCCAGGGCAGGCCCCTCGAACCAAATTCCTCGTCAGGGAATTACTGTATGTTCCTCGGACTGCCTATCGCATTCTGACGAAGACAATGAGTCCTATCAAAGGCCACGACTCAAATGATGAAGAGGTCGTTGGCATCATGAAGAATATGCTTTTCAATATCATTCATGGGGTTCCCGTCAACTTCCATGATTTCTTCATGAGGACTCTGGCGAATATTGCTATGTCACCATTTGAGCTGAAGCCTTATGCACCATGGATTATGAGATTCATCAGGACAAGGTCTTCACTCAATTACAAGGCTGACACTCTGAACCACGACAGCTACTTGCCTCCAATTGAAGTCCTCAAACGGACATTTTCCTTAGCCGATGACAAAGGCAAGGCAACTGCTGTGATAGATGAAGGCATTCGTCCATTGGATGGTCAATTTCGCAAGGCTGCATCCTACTCCACCAATGATGACTCTGCCACACATGACTCTGCCGCTAAGCAAAATCCTCAAGCCACAGCACCCAGGGTGATGACTTATCGTGAGTTACTCCTCAGTCTTCATCAGAAAGTTGATCGCAATCATAAATGGGTCAAGCGCCAGTTTGGTTCAATTATTCACAACATGATATCAACACACAATGCAGTGAAGAAAAACCACTACTACCTCCATGAAACCTTCAACTGCACCTGGGCTGTTCTATCTCATGTCTAGAGCGCTGCAGATCTGAAGAAAATGGGTCTCAAGGAAGAATTTGACTGGTCTGCACCTCCACCGAAGAAATTCAAGAAGGTCAAGGTTCCTTCCTTGGTGGCCAGCTCCTATTCTTCATCGCGCGACACTGATGAAAATGAAGACTTGGACGACACTGCGGCAGGCCCTACTACGACAACCAACCCCGACACAGCTGGCGCTCCTCCCTCAACTTGATATTCTTCAGGGGCGTTAGTCCTCAGTTTCGAACCTTTTGGTCATTTGATGACAAAGGGGGAGAAATTTGAGTTAGTCTTCAAGCGGGTCTATTATATGGGCGTTTTTGCTAAGTTACAACTCTCGTTCTTCTAAAACCTTATTGGATCGAGTTGTAAACTTAAACACGATGGTGCTCTGATACTTTTGACGCACTGTGCTCTAATACTCTTGATGCATTATTCAGCATGCTTGTTCCTCATTAATATTATTGCACGCATGCTGAATTTCATCAGGCGCCATATTTCATCATGCATTTCAAATTCATATTATATGTCAAATGCGTGTATGAATTACAAGATATAGGGGGAGATCTCCATGATTTAACTCTTCAAGTGTGCATTGCTTCAAAAGCAAATTCCTCACTATGCACATCTTCAGGGGGAGTTCCTCTATATCTTGCAATCAAATTCCTCAACATCAGTACTTACACTTCATATGTTTATCCCCGTTGAAAACTTAACCTATATTGTCATCAATCACCAAAAAGGGGGAGATTGTAAGTGCATCTAGTGCCCCTTAGTGATTTTGGTGTATTGAAGACTTATAGGTTAAGGGACTAATGCGTTTGTGAGTGTACACAGGTCTATAAGTCTATGAGGAGTTTGATATTTATAGAGAAAGTCGTCCCCTAAAAATGTATATCTTCGACTGAAGATTTTGGTATTCCTGAAGACTTTCATGAAGACTTGAAAGTGAAGAAATTGGTGTGTCCGTGAAGACTTGATATTCATGCGAGGAATATGAAGCTTGAAGACTTTCGTTTTCATAGTTTTTTTTCTGCTTCTTGAGTCATAGGAAACACCGTACTGTTAAAGGGGGTCGAGGAAATAATAAGGAAAAATTTCCATGTGATGCTCAACTCAAAATCCTACACCTACCAATCCCTTCGAGTGAAGCCTTTGGAAATCTCATACAGTTCAGTCAATTTCTTTAGTGACAGAGACGAAGTTCTTCTGCTCGCTGAGGAATTTGTTCTGACTGAGGAGTTAGGAATTCACCAGTGTGGATTGCCTACACAGTGAGGAACATGATAGCCCCGAGGAATTCGAGAGTCAAATTTCCAACCGTTGCTGTGCTGTGCACCAGCTGTCCCAAAATATCTTATCCACCTAACAGTCATATCAGACAAGGGCATTTATGTCTTATCATGTCGGGCTGCTCCCTAGGCTATAAATAGCCGCCCCCTACAACCACTAGCTGGTTGGCTGCTCCGAGAGAAACCGACACTTGTCATTTGAGAGCAACCCATCCTCCGAGGACTTTGAGCGAAAATCATCAAGTGAGGAAAAACCCAAACCCAAACACCTACAAACCCAAAGTGATTGAGCATCACTAAAGAGATTGATCCTGCGTCGATCCGATGCTTGTTACCTTGGAAGACTGTGCTTCTTCCAGACGGTTAGGCGTCATGGTCTAGAGCATCCAAGAGGAATTGTGGGTCGCCGAGTGACCGAGTCTGTGAAGGTTTGGAAGTCGCCTGAAGACTTACCACGAGTGATTGGACGAGGTCCGTGTGACCTTAGTTCAAGGAGAATACGGTGAGGACTTGGTGTCCTGAGCTGCGTGCTCAGCGACTGGGTGTCCGGGACTGCGTGTCCTCGAGTTTAAATACTCAGCCGCTCCAACCAGATGTACAACTGAGACATCAGTTGGAACTGGTCTACCAAATCATTGTCTTCACCAACCTTACTGGTTCTATTCCCTCAACTCTTTCATTTCCTCATTACTGTGTTGAGTGATTGTTCATATCTGTGTTTGAAGAATTTGACTGAAGAATTTCTCAATTTCCTCAGTTCAATTTCTTCAGTCTGTTTGTCTTCATCTTGTGTTATCCTGTGTTTACGCTTTCTGTACACTGTGCTTGTCTTCATTTCATCATGATGACTATGTCTTTATCATGTTATGCTTACTTCTGAGTACTTATTCTGCTGCAAGTAGTTCTTCGCTAAGGAATTTCCTCACCGGCAAATTCCTTAGTGAAGAATTCATAAAAATCGCCTATTCACCCCCCTCTAGTCGATATAACGCACTTTCAGCCAGCCTACTAGGGTCCTCAAAATCTTGTGGGCCTACAGCTGGGCCGGCCCATTAATGTTGGCAAAATCTCACGGGCCTTTAGCTGGGCCGGCCCATTATGATCCGCAAGAATCTTGTGGGCTTTACCTGGGCCGGCCCATTATGGCACACAAAAATCTTGTGGGCCTTTACCTGGGCCGGCTCATTATGGCCCGCAAAATCTTGTGGGCCTTTAGATGGGCCAGCCCATTATGGTCCGCAAAATCTCGTGGGCCTTTAGCTGGGACGGCCCATTATGGTCCGCAAAATCTTGTGGGCCTTTAGTTGGGCCGGCCCATTTAAACTTGATGGGTCGGTCCACGTGTCAACATATCATAGGCGCGTCTCGCCCATTGGCGGAGCTGACACGTGTCTCCTCCAGCCAATGATGATTTTACACGTGGAAAATCCCCATTGGTCGGGGATGTTAACGGGTTATCGGATCCAAAACCCGACCCGATAGCTTAACGGTTTTCCGTTACGGTGGATGCCACGTGTCGGTCACCCTTGACGAAAGCACTTCTGTGACGCGTGATTTGTCGTCATGGAAGTGGACACTTCCGTGATGATAATTTCGGTAATGTCATGGAACACTTCTACGACAGCACAGGTATGACTATCTTGATTCTGTCATAAAATCGTCATGGATGTACATGCATGACAAAAAACGCAACCTACTGTGACAAACACGTATCATCATGGAAGTGTATTTTTTTTGTAGTGCTAGCCTATCGAATACTAGCATCTTCATGCAGCTCCAACCATCTTGCAGCATGTAGAAGAGTAAAGAATAGCATTTTAATATTTAACAAACATGTTCTAGTATCAACGCCCAGAGATCCTTCCCCGACTCCCTACGGGAAAGCAATCTCGGAGCCACATATCCATCACATATCTCAAGTATCCATTTCTAGTTATATTAGATCAGGATACAAGTCTGAACATCCGTTATCGTGGACACGACTATTCGAATAGATAATTTTCCCTGCAGGGGTGCACCACATTTTCCAACACGCTTGATTACTCTGACCAGACACACTTTTCTAAGTCAATGCCCGGCCTCGGAAGATCAACAAGTCGCAGCCCTACCTAGGCTCAGCAGAGAGGTCCCCGCCAGTCTACATCCTAAGCACTCTAGGGTCTTGGGCCCACCGCCCGTAGCACTCCGGGTCATTGTGCGACGAGCCGGGATGAGCACCACCTCATCATGGATTGCACTGTCCCGACAGGCCCATGATGCTAAATTGGATGTCTGACAAAGCTTCAGCTGATACTACGACGCCGAGGCCCATAACTATTCTCGCGTGGTGGTTAGTGAGTAAAGGCCAAAGGCCAACTCAAAACAAATACCCAAACCATTAGTGCATTGGGGGCTCGCGAAGACGAGCAGAGACTCACGATAATGTGACCCCGTTGCCCCGTCTCGTGAACTTACGGCAAGGGCCCAGAATGCCCGGCCGTGCCTCGTAGAAAACTCACGGGTGGTCTACGGGCCCACCCGACTTTCACATCAACTTGCGAGTACCCCTCAGGGCCGACCCGACTTCAACAATGGTCTCAAGTAAAGTCCGGGTAACCATGTGTCCAAAACATCAAGGGGAAAACCCAAGGAATCACCCTTGGAGGATTCCACTCGATGTAATCATCAAGGTGAACGTGGGAGGAACCACCCTCGGGGTCCACACTTGAGAGGTTGCACGACAGAGTCATATCAGGAGTCACCCTCGATGACCACGACCGAGTAGCTACACTACAGAGTTATCATCAGGAGTGCGTTACGAGGTATCACCCTTGGCACTCGATAGTATCTCTGCAGAGTCGGGCAACAAAGGGGGGTGTGATGTGATGTGAGGTGTCAGGCTCTGGTCGTCGACCACGTTGATCGATTCATCGATGATGAAGCAGGGCAACAAAGACAAGGTGGGGGTCACTTATGGATCACTAACCAACCTATACTAAGCATTTTAGGATAAGCAGGTAGGTAACCATACCAGGTACAAAAGCAGGCTATCCATCAGAATAGGAGCAATCAATTACAGTAGCAAAATCTAATGCAAGCAAGAGATAGAATGAAATGGGCGATATCGGGATGATCACAAGGGGGGGCTTGCTTGGAAGCTCCGCTGAAAGGGAAGACGTGTCGTCGGTGACGTAGTTGATCACATGGGCATCAACAGCAGTCTTGGGGTCTACCGGAGAAGAAGAGGGGGGAAGAAACAGTAAATACAAAGCACATAGATGCATGACATGACAATAAGTGGTGCTAGGGGTGTTCTAATGTAGGGCTACGCGATACCAAAGAAGGGGGAAAACATCCGGGAATGTTTTCCCGAAGTTTGCATTTTCAGATAGATGAAACGGAGGGGGACGATTGCAAGTTTGCTATGCTAGGGATGCGAGACAGACGAACGGAGGGCGTATTCGGATTTGTCTTGTTGTTCTGAGCAACTTTCATGTAGATAGTTTTTCGATCCGAGCTACAGATTATTTTCTATAATTTTCCAAATTTTAAGCAATATCAGGTAACTCTCTGAAATTTCTGCCAAGACTAAGAATTCGTCAGTTTTAAACATCACTTAGTTGTTCTCAAAAGGCGAAAACTATTGTTCTGTACATCCTATGATTTTGTGCCTTATATCAATTTTGATCATTTTATGTGAACTACAAGTTAGTACCATTTACATCCATGATAGAGTTTAGTTGCTTGATCATCAACAACTCTAAAGTAGCTATGAAAATAAAGCTGTTTTTCGTTTTTTCTATTAACAGAACATAGCATTTTGCGATTTTCATAGGATTTAATCCATGCATCAAAAGGATTTGGTCCAGTGGGATAAAATGGAGTTTGTCAAGTATACATTCTACTATTTTATTTTGGGTTGTTAGTAGTTGTTTTACTACAGTTTAGGGGCTATCTAGAGGGTTAGTCGTCGTAGATTTAGAAAAGCTAGCTAGCAGCTACAGTAGCTAGCAATAGTACAATAGAGGAGGAGCAAGCGGACGGGGGTGCTGCAGCAGGGGAGGCAAGGCCGTGCGTGGGGCGACGGCGAGGCGAAGCAGGCGGCGCAGGCGACAGGGGGCATGGGCGCCCAACGAAGGGCGAGGTGGTACTAGCAGGCAGCAGCGGCGGCATCAGCATGGAGCAGCATGCAACAATAGCAGAGGAGCAGCAGCAGGAGCAGCATAGCAGCGATTAGAAGGCGAGGAGGGAATAGCCACGTGCTCGCGGGGGCGTGGCCAGGGAGCGATGGGCGCGAGCTGGGGCACGCGCAGGCGGCCAAGGGCATGGCTGTATGTGGCCAGGGGCGCGCGGGAGCACGGACAATGACGCGGTGAGCATGAGTGTACGTGTCAAAACCGGCGGATCTCGGGTAGGGGGTCCCGAACTGTGCATCTAAGGCTAATGGTAACATGAGGCGGGGGACACGATGTTTACCCAGGTTCGGGCCCTCTCTATGGAGGTAATACCCTACTTCCTGCTTGATTGATCTTGATGATATGAGTATTACAAGAGTTGATCTACCACGAGATCGTATAGGCTAAACCCTAGAAGCTAGGCTGTGATTATGATTGTTGTTGTCCTACGGACTAAACCCTCCGGTTTATATAGACACCGGAGGGGGCTAGGGTTACACAGAGTCGGTTACAGAGAAGGGAATCTACATATACGAATTGCCAAGCTTGCCTTCCACACAAAGGAGAATCCCACCCGGACACGGGACGAAGTCTTCAATCTTGTATCTTCATAGTCCATCAGTCCGGCATAGGCATATAGTCCGGCTATCCGAGGACCCCCTAATCCAGGACTCCCTCAGTAGCCCCTGAACCAGGCTTCAATGACGATGAGTCCGACGCGAAGATTGTCTTCGGCATTGCAAGGCGGGTTCCTTCTCTGAATACTCCAAAGTTGATCTTGAACATAAGAATCGTGCCCGGATTTGCAAAACAAACTCCACATACCACCGTAGAGAGTACAATATTCCACGAGTCTAATCTGCTGACAACTTTTCCATAGGGTGACATCACGCCGTGGCCCGATCATTATTCGAACCGTTTTCTCAACCTGCTACTACACATCCTGCGAGGCGGTTTTATAGGCACGTCTTGTCGAAGCAGAGATCGTGTCCCCTTATCACGGGATTCTCATCAATACGGGCGTGGGTAACCCAACCGCGCCATTAGCACGGCGCTTGGGGAATAAGCGAGTTTCTAGGGCAAGTGGGGAGGCACATGACTTATGCTGCCTTTATAAAGAGATAAAGATTCCCCTTTTTTCACCCCACGCCTTCTTCTTCCTCTGCTCATCCATTCTCGAGCTCCAACGCTCAAGCTTTCACCTTCTCCGCAAAAACATCCCGAACAGGTCCAGAGCAGGAGGCAAGTGGATGGCCTCCTCCGTTAAGAAGGGGGACATCAAGAAGCTTCGGGAGGCCGGATACTTGTCCAAAGACATCGCACATCGGCTTCCGGTCGAAGGGCAGATCATCCCTACCCCGAAACCCCAGGAAAGGGTAGTTTTCCTCTCCCACTTCGTCTGCGGGTTGGGATTCACCCTCCACCCGTTCGTCCGCAGACTAATGTTCTACTACGGGCTGGACTTCCATTATTTGGCCCCCAACTCCATCCTCAACATCTCGGCGTTTTTCGTTGTGTGCGAGGCCATCCTCCGCATCACACCTCACTTTGGCCTATGGCTGAAGACCTTCAACGTGAAGTCAAAGGTGGTGAGCGGCCAACAAGCGGAGTGCGGAGGCGCCATGGTGTCACGACCGGTTTTCCGGGTAATAAATTTCCAGAAAAGACCGTCGTGCTCATCAGCCCCAGGATTACTGTTAGCTGATGAGGCTCCAACTTGATACAGAAATTCCAAGCAGAAAACAAAATATGTAGTACAAGGCCATTCTGGCCTGTGAGTACAACAAATGGTTTCTAGTGGTTGATGGCGGAAGCGGGTTGTGAAACATCAGTGTCTATGGGACTCCATTTCCCACGGGAACAGCTGACCAGGTTAACTCCTATCTTCGCGAGGCTGCTATCTCCATTACTTAGGTTCCGGGGCTGTCATCGCGTCACTCCTCTTCGTGCAAGAAAATCTGGCCAAGACAATAGCCAGGGACAAGCCAATGAGTACTTTGAATGTACTCGCAAACATTATGAACACAGGTATAATATAACAATGATGTGCTGAAAATATTTTATGCTCATGACGTCAGTCACAAAAGATAAATAAATCTCTGATGCGTGCAAGCAAGTTATTTATAAAATTGCAATAACATAGTAGTATTAAAATTTATGAAATAAATAACAAGCAAAGCCACAGTCGGGCGTCTTAGCGACACCACATAAAGGGCTTTAAAAGAAATGCCACAGTCGGGCGTCTGAGCGACACCACATAAAGGGCTTTAAAAGAAATGCCACAGTC
>NC_057807.1:462345926-462398413 GCF_018294505.1 Triticum aestivum | reverse complement strand
AGAGATAAATATAACTCTGATGCGTGTAAGCATGTTATATATATGAATATGCAATATCATAAAAGTATAAAAAAATATTATGAAATAAATAACAAGCATGCCACAGTCGGGCGTCTGAGCGACACCACATAAAGGGCTTTAAAAGAAATGCCACAGTCGGGCGTCTGAGCGACACCACATAAAGGGCTTTAGAAGAAATGCCATAGTCGGGCGTCTGAGCGACACCACATAAAGGGCTTTAAAAGAAATGCCACAGTCGGGCGTCTGAGCGACACCACATAAAGGGCTTTAAAAGAAATGCCACAGTCGGGCGTCTGAGCGACACCACATAAAGGGCTTTAAAAGAAATGCCACAGTCGGGCGTCTGAGCGACACCACATAAAGGGCTTTAAAATAAACAATCATAGTGAATATCCCGGAGGTAGAACCATCCCAGAGATACTCGATAATAACAATAATATCACGGGTTAGTCAACAATAATAATAATCATAATTATCACAAGTCACAGGTAGTAGTTCCAGTTCTGGTTAACAGTTTCACCTCCGAAGACCTACACTAAGACCGACACTTGACCCATCCCAGACTGTAATCCTTAACCATGGACACGGCTATTCGAATAGGTTTAAATCTCTGCAGAGGGTGTACTCTTTACCCATGAGTAACGGATTTCTTTAGTCCATCGGGACTAATTCCGTCTACGGTCTTTTTGTTGAAAACACACCTAACTTGCACACACCAGCTTATCTCACACGTGTCTGGAATCACCCACGACACCTGTTAAGAAAACTCTAAGTGGGGAGGCTACAACCTCGCGTAGCATGGGATCAAATTTATATCGCGCGCTCTAAGGGGTGGCCTCCCCTCTCGGTCCCAACCTGAAACACCCATGCCCCCGGACCAGGTGGCCTGCCTACCAGCTACAACCGGTATCTTCCACCATGGCCTCTCTGTATGGTGTGTGCTAGAAAGAGGTTGACAACTTACTGAACCGTACTCTACTTGCTTTAGAGACGAGTGGTAGTAGGAAAAAGTATGGGGGTTACTGGCACAAGACTCGATCTACGGTCGACTCAGGAGGTTCAAGTATTCCCTGCATGATTAGCATCACGAATATATTTCAACCAATAGAGTCACCGCTCATATCACCTTGCCATGCCATACCAGACATAACCGTCCCGATGGAGACCGGCGACAAACTCATGCCTACCCAAGGCAGAGGTTTTCCCGGGTTCCTGCCGGTATGCATGCAAGGCACATGAGGGTTATTATCATCACACGTGTGTCCATTTCCAACAGCATGGAAATCAATAACATGCACCCATGCATATGATCATATCACATGAAATAACAAGTTTCTCCAAAGTGAGGTGATGTTATGAACGTGTCATCGAACACACAAAAATATTATGCCGGGGTTCAGAATGTTTACCTTCAATGTGTGGAAAGGCAGGGTGCACTCCAAAACTTGAAACATTTCTCCTCTCTTCAAAAATCCTATTTTAGCAATATAAAAGAATTAACACACAAAATAAAAACAGCACCAAAAGTTGTTCTGAAATTTTTTCAAATAAATCTTAAAATAAACTAGGTGAAATTTGAGAGAGGAAGGAAAAAGAATTAATTCATTTGGAGTTATATTTAAAAAGATAGAGCTAGTCAAAGATTTGGTCAAATCTGACTTTAAATAAAACAGAAAAAGAAAAACGTTTCAGATAGAAATACGCTTTCGGTCATAGGAGGCGTACTTGAGGTTTTACGCCTCCACTTAAAACACGTGGATCGATGCGGGGGTCACTGGCAGTGGGTCCAGGGGGCCCACTGGTCAGGTTTGACTAGCCTTCTCCCTCCTCTTCCTCTGTCCCGAGCCGAGGCGGGGCGTCCGGCGATCGTCGCCGGCGAACGGCGTTTCTTCGCGGGCATCTGAGCGCAGGGATGGATCCGCCACTCCTAGGCGGTCCTTCCGGTGGTCGCAGGGTCGCCGGGGGTGGAGGGAGTCGCCGGCGGCGAGCTCCATGGCGGAGGGGGCTTCGGTGACAAAGTGATTTGGTGGCGGCGATGGCTCCCGATCAAAATCAAGTAGGGGGTTGGGTTCCTGGAAGGAAGGAGGTGTTCTTGGTGAAGATAAATGGGAGGGAGAGGCCCTGGTGGCGCTGGAATGGACGGGACAGTGGCGGCGGCAGGAGTTGCCGGAGATGAAGAAGACGACCTCCTCAGGTCGATTGGCTGCCATGGGGAAACTAGGGAGGTGGACTGAGGTTGCATGCGTGCTCAGATGAGTTAGGGGGTCCTTATATAGGCGAGGCAAGGCGGTTCTGCGGCGGCCGGCGATAAGGATGATGGCGAACCGCCTCCCTGTAGCGTCAGGGCGTCGTGGCGACGACGGGAGCTAGCCGACGAGCGGAGGATAAGCTTGCGCTGTTCCTTGGGGCAGGTGGCGAGCCCGGGTGGCTTTGGCGGCGCCAACCGCGGCAGAGGCGCGCTGCGGCCGCCGGTGTGTCGCCAAAAGCTCTGTCGGCGGCGCTGTAGGCTGCCAGGGTGGCTTGGCGCGTTGCTGTGAGGAGGGTAGTGCGTGGCGAGGTGCTGCAGAGCGGGCCAGAATCCAGGGGGGCCAGCGTGTCGGCTCGGGCGCGCGGCTGCAATTTGCGCGCTCTGGGCGCACCCAGTGCATGCACGGGACGTGCTCGACGAAATGCTATGGCATGTTAGGGGGCTCCAAACCACAAGAAAGTTAGCAGGGTGGGGTTATAGTCTAAGGCAAAACCATTGGACATGCTGGTCTGGTCAGGAGATTAAGTTCACAGTGTAAACAAAAACTCATGTCAAAATAGATCATGCCCATAAGGTGTTTGACAAAATGCCAAGGGCACTTAGGCAAGTCTTGGAGTGGCCAAATCCTCCAGATCATGGTCTCCTTAGATGCAAGAGAGAGTGGTGAGGTTAGTTTGTGAAAAGCACAAACTTGTTAGTGCAAGTCTTGCAAAACTACAATTCTGGACAGGAAATAAATGACATTATTTCATGAACCAAAATTAATCCAATGGGTGCATGCTCCTGGATTTAGGGGTTTGGTAGGGCTATCTACAAGTAGGAGAAAACACAAGATCTTTGGAGCAAAATTAAAATAGGGTTGCAGTAGAAATCACAAGGCAGGACCAGAATGAAAAAGATGATGATTCACTCAATTTTTTCAAAGAACATAAATAGGTTTTTGCACAAAGTGGAATAATATGCTCCTACTTACCTCCCCTAATTTTGGTAGAAGTTTTAAAGAAATATTTAAATAGGTTGTAGTGTAAAATTGCCCACTGGACCAGATTTGAAAACTTGGTGTAGAACTCAAAATATCCAATGAATGAAATATATTATTGCACAAAAGTGATTTAGAGACATCACATGATATCTCCAAATTTTGGTGAAATTTTTAGTAAAATATATCAAATGGTTGTAGTTCAAAAAGAGCTCCAAATTTTAAAACAAGTCATTTAATGAATAAAGCTCAGGGTGAAATAATTTTATAAATAAATCTCCTGATTGAGAGATGTTTTTTTTAAATGAGAGGGAAAATAAGTCCAATATATTTTGGAAGGATCCACTTGGGAAAAATTTCTTAATATTAAAAGAAAATTTTGAAATCAACAGAGATATACTTGCATGCAAAAATTTTAAACTCTTGGCAAAATTTTAATAACTAAAACCTGGTTAAATTTTTTTGGGGTGTTACAATACTACCCCCCTTAAGAAAAATCTCGTCCTCGAGATTTGCTAAGAGCCGTTGTGAAAAACAAAAGTTCCATATGCGTTCGAGCTGTTGTGAGACTGCTGCCGTGGTGCTGCGTGAATAAAAATAATAATAATCCACGTAGTGAGGGGATAAATGATGCAGCAATTCAGTAAAAAGAAAACTCATACTAGGTTCTTTCGTGGTTACACAAGTTAACCACGAAGAAAAATTACTCTTACCAGTAGAAACTAAATACTCGACTCGTCGCACAAATTTGGGGTACCATGCATAAGATACACGCAAATATAAAAGCTGCAAAAACAAATACAGTAGTGACGTCTAAAATGAAAACGGTAACTGGGTGGGGTCCTGATAAAATGTCTCTGGTAAAGGGATACACTCCTCTTCTATCGGAGGAAGTGGATTGACCAGTCGATGTATGCGTCTCTCCGGGTCGGGCCTCAGTGGTTTGCCGATGGCAATCTGAGGATTCAGATCAGTGAGATCCTGGAGATAATCCATCACTCGTTGGTTCAAATGCTCTTGAGCGATGATGTACTGGATAAGGTTGGCCAGAACTGGGTCTCTCTCAATACACCCACCGGGAAAAGACGTTACTTCTCCGGGTGCTGCACGGCTCGGAAAGTAATAATATCCTCGTTCGCGGGCATAGGGTACTGCGGATCGAAGACGAGCAATCGGTTCTTTCGCAGCAGCTTCTATGGCCAGGTGTGGGGTTGACATAGATTTCCCCACGAAGGAAACTTCTGTTGGATCTTGGTTGGGGTCTACAGGAGGAATGTGTACTGCTGCCCAATATTCCGAGGTGGATGGGGTGATTCTAGATTTGAACAGCTCGTACTGGGGTGGCTGGGTAGAACCCATGGTACTGCGGATAAAATCCCACAATATTTTGACAAAGCTACCTGGGGTTGCATCTGGGGTTCTCAGATGAATGCTGGGGCTCGGCATGACAGGAAAAAGTTGTGAGTGTGGTGCACAAGGTGAGGGTTGCTGGGTAAGGTCACAAGGTGGCCTTTATATAGCAATGGAGCCGGATCATTTTACCGTGGTGAAAGGTAATAAATTAGCCAGCTTAGCTCCAAAGGTCAGGTCAGTGTCAGAGATACACATATCTCATAAAGAGACGTGTTACTGTGGTTGTCGTCGGGTTGGTTTTGGTAGTTGTGCCCGGAAAATGTGCAACTATGCGCTGACAAAGAAAATACACAAGGCTACCATTAAAACAGAGGCACAACGACAGGCTGCGTTAATATACATGGTCGCACGATTACAACGCGAGGATACACTGAAACTCGGTGCTACTCATACGGCTTAGTCTACCTCGTTAATGTCTAAACGGGCGTGCCTGGTGGATGTCGAGGCTTCTCCACGTGTCTCACTGCCGGGATTAGTCGGAGATGGTGGAGGAACGACAGGGTCGGGGTAGCGATGATGACCATCGCGGGGATTGTTAGCCACAATCCCATTGGAGTGTGTTCCCAAAAGGCGACAAAGCACTTTTGGGGTCATCAAAGCATCTCGGTTGGTGGCTGGAGCTGATCTCGGGGTCTCGATCGGTTGTCCAAACAACACGACTAGGTTGTCGGCGTTGGGCTCGTTTTCTTCTCTCGCCGGGGCTCGACGAACCAGCTCTCCACGAGCTGCAATTAAATCAATAGTGATTTGATCGCACAGTTCCTCTGGTGCACTTACATAGCGCACCAGGTGCAACAATGCAGGATCTGTCTCGTGATCTCCGTTGGCAACTTGGGGTGGTCTACCATACCCTTCGCGTCTGGGGTAGTAGTGGAACGAGCGACAGTTAACTCTGGGCGACAAGTGCCTGAGATGAACTATAGCCTCTCGAGCAGCTAGTTGTATGGCTTGTGGCTCAAAGGAAGTTGTTCTTCCGGTGAACCTGTAGGGGCGTTCGGGTGCTAGACCCCTACCGTAGATGTGCACAGTGGCCCAGAATTGGTGGTCCTCACCGCTCATGGGTCCTTGGTACACAACATATTCTGGTGGCTCCTCTAACGCATAGGCACGACGGGTGAGGTTTGCGAGGATGGTCACAAAACCTCCAAGGTTGGTTGCTGTGGTCTCGTTGTGCACTATGGGTCCAGGCATTGTGGCTTGGTTTGGGGTAGCGGTTGTGTTGTGCTGGGTTGAGACTAGCGTGCCCTTTTTATAGGAAAAAGGGGACGGAGTCTTCTTCCGCACGCTTGCGAATGAGGCGCCTTGGGTGCTGGTCACTGGTGTGCGATCGACAGGCTAGGCTGATAGGTTGGGCACCGACTGCCAAAAGTGTCGGGATTACTGTGTGGCTATCTTGCACGAGAAGCTTGGCTGGGGTTTGGCTAAGGTCTAGTGGGTTGGTTTGCCTAAGTTTTTCGACCTGGCTAAGATAGGATTAGCCAATGGTCAGCCTGGCTTTGATACCAAGTCTATCACGACCGGTTTTCTGGGTAATAAATTTCTAGAAAAGACCGTCGTGCTCATCAGCCCCAGGATTACTGTTAGCTGATGAGGCTCCAACTTGATACAGAAATTCCAAGCAGAAAACAAAATATGTAGTACAAGGCCATTCTGGCCTGTGAGTACAACAAATGGTTTCTAGTGGTTGATGGCGGAAGCGGGTTGTGAAACATCAGTGTCTATGGGACTCCATTTCCCACGGGAACAGCTGACCAGGTTAACTCCTATCTTCGCGAGGCTGCTATCTCCATTACTTAGGTTCCGGGGCTGTCATCGCGTCACTCCTCTTCGTGCAAGAAAATCTGGCCAAGACAATAGCCAGGGACAAGCTAGTGAGTACTTTGAATGTACTCGCAAACATTATGAACACAGGTATGATATAACAATGATGTGCTTAAAATATTTTATGCTCATGACGTCAGTCATAAAAGATAAATAAATCTCTGATGCGTGCAAGCAAGTTATTTATAAAATTGCAATAACATAGTAGTATTAAAATTTATGAAATAAATAACAAGCAAAGCCACAGTCGGGCGTCTTAGCGACACCACATAAAGGGCTTTAAAAGAAATGCCACAGTCGGGCGTCTGAGCGACACCACATAAAGGGCTTTAAAAGAAATGCCACAGTCGGGCGTCTGAGCGACACCACATAAAGGGCTTTAAAAGAAATGCCACAGTCAGGCGTCTGAGCGACACCACATAAAGGGCTTTAAAAGAAATGCCACAGTCGGGCGTCTGAGCGACACCACATAAAGGGCTTTAAAATAAACAATCATAGTGAATATCCCGGAGGTAGAACCATCCCAGAGATACTCGATAATAACAATAATATCACGGGTTAGTCAACAATAATAATAATCATAATTATCACAAGTCACAGGTAGTAGTTCCAGTTCTGGTTAACAGTTTCACCTCCGAAGACCGACACTAAGACCGACACTTGACCCATCCCAGACTGTAATCCTTAACCATGGACACGGCTATTCGAATAGGTTTAAATCTCTGCAGAGGGTGTACCTCTTTACCCACGAGTAATGGATTTCTTTAGTCCATCGGGACTAATTCCGTCTACGGTCTTTTTGTTGAAAACACACCTAACTTGCACACACCAGCTTATCTCACACGTGTCTGGAATCACTCACGACACCTGTTAAGCAAACTCTAAGTGGGGAGGCTACAACCTCGCGTAGCATGGGATCAAATTTATATCGCGCGCTCTAAGGGGTGGCCTCCCCTCTCGGAACCAACTGGAAACACCCATGCCCCCGGACAAGGTGGCCTGCCTACCAGCTACAACCGGTATCTTCCACCATGGCCTCTCTGTACGGTGTGTGCTAGAAAGAGGTTGACAACTTACTGAACCGTACTCTACTTGCTGTAGAGACGAGTGGTAGTACGAAACAAGTATGGGGGTTACTGGCACAAGACTCGATCTACGGTCGACTCAGAGGAGGTTCAAGTATTCCCTGCATGATTAGCATGACGAATATATTTCAACCAATAGAGTCACCGCTCATATCACCTTGCCATGCCATACCAGATATAGCCGTCCCGACGGAGACCGGCGACAAACTCATGCCTACCCAAGGCAGAGGTTTTCCCGGGTTCCTGCCGGTATGCATGCAAGGCACATGAGGGTGATTATCATCACACGTGTGTCCATTTCCAACAGCATGGAAATCAATAACATGCACCCATGCATATGATCATATCACATGAAATAACAAGTTTCTCCAAAGTGAGGTGATGTTATGAACGTGTCATCGAACACACAAAATATTATGCCGGGGTTCAGAATGCTTGCCTTCAATGTGTGGAAAGGCAGGGTGCACTCCAAAACTTGAAACATTTCTCCTCTCTTCAAAAATCCTATTTTAGCAATATAAAAGAATTAACACACAAAATAAAAACAGCACCAAAAGTTGTTCTGAAATTTTTCCAAATAAATCTTAAAATAAACTAGGTGAAATTTGAGAGAGGTAGGAAAAAGAATTAATTCATTTGGAGTTATATTTAAAAAGATAGAGCCAGTCAAAGATTTGGTCAAATCTGACTTTAAATAAAACAGAAAAAGAAAAACATTTCAGATAGAAATACGCTTTTGGTCATAGGAGGCGTACTTGAGGTTTTACGCCTCCACTTAAAACACGTGGATCGGTGCGGGGGTCACTGACAGTGGGTCCAGGGGGCCCACTGGTCAGGTTTGACTAGTCTTCTCCCTCTTCCTCTGTCCCGAGCCGAGGCGGGGCATCCAGCGATCGTCGCCGGCGAACGGCGTTTCTTCGCGGGCATCTGAGCGCAGGGATGGATCCGCCACTCCTAGGCGGTCCTTCCGGTGGTCGCAGGGTCGCCGGGGGTGGAGGGAGTCGCCGGCGGTGAGCACCGTGGCGGAGGGGGCTTCGGTGACAAAGTGATTTGGTGGCGGCGATGGCTCCCGATCAAAATCAAGTAGGGGGTTGGGTTCCTGGAAGGAAGGAGGTGTTCTTGGTGAAGATAAATGGGAGGGAGAGGCCCTGGTGGCGCTGGAATGGACGGGACAGTGGCGGCGGCAGGAGTTGCCGGAGATGAAGAAGACGACCTCCTCAGGTCGATTGCCTGCCATGGGGAAACTAGGGAGGTGGACTGAGGTTGCATGCGTGCTCGGATGAGTTAGGGGGTCCTTATATAGGCGAGGCAAGGCGGTTCCGCGGCGGCCGGCGATAAGGACGATGGCGAACCGCCTCCCTGTAGCGTCAGGGCGTCGTGGGGACGACGGGAGCTAGCCGACGAGCGAAGGATAAGCTTGCGCTGTTCCTTGGGGCAGGTGGCGAGCCCGGGTGGCTTTGGCGGCGCCGACCGCGGCAGAGGCGCGCTGCGGCCACCGGTGTGCCGCCAAAAGCTCTGTCGGCGGCGCTGTAGGCTGCCAGGGTGGCTTGGCGCGTTGCTGTGAGGAGGGTAGTGCGTGGCGAGGTGCTGCAGAGCGGGCCAAAATCCAGGGGGGCCAGCGTGTCGGCTCGGGCGCGCGGCTGCAATTTGCGCGCTCTGGGCACGCCCAGTGCACGCACGGGACGTGCTCGACGAAATGCTATGGCATGTTAGGGGGCTCCAAACCATAATAAAGTTAGCAGGGTGGGGTTATAGTCTAAGGCAAAACCATTGGACATGCTGGTCTGGTCAGGGGATTAAGTTCACAGTGTAAACAAAAACTCATGTCAAAATAGATCATGCCCATAAGGTGTTTGACAAAATGCCAAGGGCACTTAGGCAAGTCTTGGAGTGGCCAAATCCTCCAGATCAGGGTCTCCTTAGATGCAAGAGAGAGTGGTGAGGTTAGTTTGTGAAAAGCACAAACTTGTTAGTGCAAGTCTTGCAAAACTACAATTCTGGACAGGAAATAAATGACATTATTTCATGAACCAAAATTAATCCAATGGGTGCATGCTCCTGGATTTAGGGGTTTGGTAGGGCTGTCTACAAGTAGGAGAAAACACAAGATCTTTGGAGCAAAATTAAAATAGGGTTGTAGTAGAAATCACAAGGCTGGACCAGAATGAAAAAGAGGATTATTCACTCAATTTTTTCAAAGAACATAAATAGGTTTTTGCACAAAGTGGAATAATATGCTCCTACTGACCTCCCCTAATTTTGGTAGAAGTTTTAAAGAAATATTTAAATAGGTTGTAGTGTAAAATTGCCCACTGGACCAGATTTGAAAACTTGGTGTAGAACTCAAAATATCCAATGAATGAAATATATTATTGCACAAAAGTGATTTAGAGACATCACATGATATCTCCAAATTTTGGTGAAATTTTTAGTAAAATATATCAAATGGTTGTAGTTCAAAAAGAGCTCCAAATTTTAAAACAAGTCATTTAATGAATAAAGCTCAGGGTGAAATAATTTTATAAATAAATCTCCTGATTGAGAGATGTTTTTTTTAAATGAGAGGGAAAATAAGTCCAATATATTTTGGAAGGATCCACTTGGGAAAAATTTCTTAATATTAAAAGAAAAGTTTTGAAATCAACAGAGATATACTTCCATGCAAAAATTTTAAACTCTTGGCAAAATTTTAATAACTAAAACCTGGTTAAATTTTTTTGGGGTGTTACACATGGTGGGCAAGATGCCCAATGTCACCTCGCTCGAAGGCTCCTTTGTGGAGACTATGAAGGGGTGGCACTCGGGGTGGTTCTACATCACCGAGCTGCGTGACGCCAACTGGGCGGCGACCCCCGAATTCAGATCCGGTGTCCCCATCCGTCTCACCTCCTGGCAAGAGAAGGGCATAGCCTGGGGCTTAGCGGAAGAATTGACCGGACTTCAGACATGCATCCAAAATATGATAATCAAGAAAATCAAGCTCGTCAACGTGGTCCAAGTTATGCTCCGCCGCCGGATTCTTCTGTGTCCAAGACGGATTTGCAATCTGTGGGAGTTCGACCTGGCCGAACACCAGATGTTGTGAGAGCTCTTCGGCACAACGCATGAAGACGTCTAGAAGGTGTGATGACCCACAAGTATAGGGGATCTATCGTAGTCCTTTCGATAAGTAAGAGTGTCGAACCCAACGAGGATCAGAAGGAAATGATAAGCAGTTTTCAGCAAGGTATTCTCTGCAAGTACTGAAATAAGTGGTAACAGATAGTTTTGTGATAAGATAAATTGTAACGAGCAACAAGTAACAAAAGTAAATAAAGTGCAGCAAGGTGGCCCAATCCTTTTTGTAGCAAAGGACAAGCCTGGACAAACTCTTATAATAGGGAAAACGCTCCCGAGGACACATGGGAATATCGTCAAGCTAGTTTTCATCACGCTCATATGATTCGCGTTCGGTACTTTGATAATTTGATATGTGGGTGGACCAGTGCTTGGGTACTGCCCTTACTTGGACAAGCATCCCACTTATGATTAACCTCTATTGAAAGCATCCGCAACTACAACAAAAGTATTAAGGTAAACCTAACCATAGCATGAAACATGTGGATCCAAATCAACCCCTTACGAAGCAATGCATAAACTAGGGTTTAAGCTTCTGTCACTCTAGCAACCCATCATCTACTTATTACTTCCCAATGCCTTCCTCTAGGCCCAATAATGGTGAAGTGTTATGTAGTCGATGTTCACATAACACCACTAGAGGCTAGACAACATACATCTCATCAAAATATCGAACGAATACCAAATTCACATGACTACTAATAGCAAGACTTCTCCCTTGTCCTCAGGAACAAACGTAACTACTCACAAAGCATATTCATGTTCATAATTAGAGGGGTAATAATGTGCATATAGGATCTGAACATATGATTTTCCACCAAATAAACCAACTAGCATCAACTACAAAGAGTAATCAACACTACTAGCAAACTAATAGCACCAATCCCGGACTTGGAGACAAGAATTGGATACAAGAGATGAACTAGGGTTTGGAGATGAGATGGTGCTGGTGAAGATGTTGATGGAGATTGCCCTCTCCCGATGAGAAGAGCATTGGTGACGATGATGGTGATGATTTCCCCCTCCCGGAGGGAAGTGTCCCCGGCAGAAAAGCTCCGCCAGAGCCCTAGATTGGTTCCGCCAAGGTTCCGCCTCGTGGCGGCGGAGTCTCGTCCCGAAAGGTTCTCTCTGGTTTTTTTTCTCATCGAAAGACTTCATATAGGAGAAGATGGATGTCGGGGAGCCACCAGGGGGCCCACGAGGTAGGGGGGCGCGCCCAAGGGGGGGGGGGGGCGCCCCCACCCTCGTTCAGGGTGTGGGCCCCCTGGCCTTCATCTTTGGCGATGATTTTTCTTTATTTATTCTAAGGTATTCTGTGGAGTTTCAGGACTTTTGGAGTTGCGCAGAATAGTCCTTCAATATTTGCTCCTTTTCCAGCCCAGAATTCTAGCTGCCGGCATTCTCCCTCTTCATGTAAACCTTGTAAAATAAGAGAGAATAGCCATAAGTATCGTGACATAACGTGAAATAACAGCCCATAATGCAATAGATATTATCATAAAAGCATGATGCAAAATGGACGTGTCAACTCCCCCAAGCTTAGACCTCGCTTGTCCTCAAGCGAAAAGCCGATAACAATAAATATGTCCTCATGTTTAGAGGTAGAGGCGTCGATAAAAATAAAATACGGAACTGAAGGCATCATGATTATTTCATAACAGCACCATAAATAGATTTTGTCATATGATTACTCATGTTCAAGTAGTGATCTATTCACAAAGCCAAAGCATGAATCAGAAACATTATTGGGCACTAACAATTATAATCTCAGTCATTGAAGCAATTGCAATTTATCATAACATCGGAAAGAGTCTATATCAGAGCTTAAAAGCAAGTCCACATACTCAACTATCATTTATTCCTTCATAATTTCTAGCACTCACGCGATACTTTTGGTTACGGAGTTTTAATCGGACACAGAGAAAGATAGGGGCTTATAGTTTTGCCCCACAACCTTTTACCTCAAGGGTAATGTCAAGAATAACAATTCATGCTCCCCCACATCCAATTAGATATGTATATCATACTCTTTCCAACATGTTGAGCTTGCCAAAGGATAAAATGAAAAAGGAATGGTGAGGATCACCGAGACTCTTGTAAGGTAGAGGATAATAATAAAAGATAGGCCCTTCGCAAAGGGAAGCAGAGGTTGTCATGCGTATTTAGGGTTGATGCACAAAATCTTAATGCAAAAGAACGTCACTTTATATTGCCCCTTGTATGTGAACCTTTATTATCCAGTCCGTCGCTTTTATTGTGTCCACAACAAGTTCGTACAAAGCTTATTTCTCTACATTATAAAATCATGCATATTTAAAGAGCAATTTTTATTGCTTGCACCGATGACAACTTACTTGAAGGATCTTACTCAATCCGTAGGTAGATATGGTGGACTCTCATGGCAAAACTGGTTTAAGGGTGTTTGGAAGCACAAGTAGTATTTCTACTTGGTGCTAAGAATTTGGCTAGCATGAGGGGGAAAGGCAAGATCAACACGGTAGAGGATCCATGACAACATACTTTATCTCGAATGTAAGAAAACACAACTCATTATGTTGTCTTCCTTGTTCAACCTCAACTCTTTAGCATGTCATATTTTAATGAGTGCTCCCAACGATAAAAGATGTCAATGATAATATATCTATATGTGAAACCTCTCTTTCCTTATTACTTCCTATTAATTGCAATGATGACCAAAGCTATATTTGCCAACTCCCAACAACTTTTAATCATCATACTCTTTCTATGTGAAGTCATTACTTTCAATAAGATCAATATGAGCTCCTTGATTCTTTTTATTCTTTTTCTTCTAATTTCCCAAGATCATGGCAAAACAATCAAGCCCTTGACTCGACACTAATGTTTGTTATATAGCTCACAGACTCGATTATAAAGAAGGATCATAAAGCAAAACTCAAAACTAGATCATGCCATGACTTTATTCTACTAGATCAAGATACTACTAATAGGATCGAACTAAGAAAAACTGTAAAGATAGGAGTTGTGATGATGATATGATACCAGGGCACCTCCCCCAAGCTTGGCAGTTGCCAAGGGGAGTGCCCATACCCATGTGGTTATTTGTCCTTCTTGGTTGTAGGTGTAATATTCTTGGCGATGATTCCCCTCAGAATATGGTTCTCCTCCTCGAGCTTATTGACTTGCTGCTTGAGGTCCATTATTTCCTTGCGAAGCTTTCCTGTAACGGCTAAAGCTCCTTGCACCCAAGGATGTTGCATAGCTGCGGGAGAACAAGAGACACTCCTGCTCATATTTTCATAGGAAAGAAATTTAACATTGGAAGTGATAACCGAGTTTGGAATAGCTGAGCTATGTAGTTCCCCCATTGTAAATCCAGCTCGGAGGCGAGAGGTGACTTCTTGATCTTCCATGGCATCTACTCTCATCAGGTCAGCCTCCATATCTTCCTCCGTTGCTGGCCCGAAGTGGTCAGCTTTGCTGTTTACTGTTGGTTCCGGTGCCGGGTTAGATACCCGGCTTTCTCCGACTGACTCTTGAGAAGACATCTTGCTTTGATCTGCAGCAGCAACAGCTCGAAACGAAAATAGAAGATATTTGTGTGATACAGTGGTCAAAACCTTCGGGAGTATATATAATGATTTTTTACCGACCAAAATAGATATCGTGCAAGGAAACAGAGTCCGGAGGGCACACGAGGTGCTTACGAGGTAGGGGGCGCGCCCAGGGGGGTAGGGCGCACCCTCCACCCTCGTAGAGGCCTCGTGTCCTCCCCGGACTGCTACTTATTTTTCTATTTTTCTAAATATTCCAAAATGGAGAAATATTACCTTAAAAATTGTTTTGGAGTCAGTTTACTTACCGTACCACTTACCTATTCCTTTTCGGCGTCTGGAACATTCTGGTGAGTGTCCTTTATGTACTCCTCCGGGGTCACGGTTTCAATAATATTAGTTTCAACATTTATAGGATTACCTGAGATATAGTGTTTGATCCTTTGACCGTTTACCACCTTCAGATTTGTGCCTGCGAAGTTGTTGATTTTTGTGGCACCGGAACGATAGACCTCCTCAATAACGTAGGGACCTTCCCATTTAGAGAGAAGTTTTCCTGCAAAAAATCTTAAACGAGAGTTGTATAGCAATACATAATCACCTACATTAAACTCACGCTTTTGTATCCTTTTGTCATGCCATCTTTTAACTTTTTCTTTAAACAACTTGGCATTTTCATATGCTTGGGATCTCCATTCATCAAGTGAGCTAATATCAAATAACCTCTTCTCACCGGCAAGTTTGGAATCATAGTTGAGCTCTTTAATAGCCCAATATGCCTTATGTTCTAGTTCGAGAGGTAAGTGACAAGCTTTTCCATAGACCATTTTGTACAGAGACATACCCATAGGATTTTTATATGTAGTTCTATAGGCCCATAATGCATCATCAAGTTTCTTGGACCAATTCTTTCTAGACCTATTAACAGTCTTTTGTAAGATTAATTTGAGCTCCCTGTTGCTCAATTCTATTTGACCACTAGACAGAGGATGATAAGGAGATGCAATCCTATGATTAACGTCATATTTAGCAAGCATCTTACGGAAAGCACCATGAATAAAGTGTGAACCACCATCAGTCATTAAGTATCTAGGGACTCCAAACCTCGGAAAAATAACTTCCTTAAGCATTTTAATAGAAGTGTTGTGATCAGCACTACTAGTTGGAATAGCTTCTACCCACTTAGTAATGTAATCAATAGCAACTAGAATATGAGTGTAACCATTAGAGGGAGGAAAAGGTCCCATATAATCAAAGCCCCAAACATCAAATGGCTCAATAACAAGTGAAAAATTCATAGGCATTTCTTGACGTCTACTGATATTACCAATTCTTTGACATTCATCGCAAGACAAAACAAACTTACGAGCATCCTTAAAGAGAGTAGGCCAATAAAAACCGGATTGCAATACCTTATGTGCAGTTCTATCTCCAGCGTGATGTCCTCCATAAGCTTCCAAGTGACACTTGCGTAGGATCTGTTCCTGTTCATGCTCAGGTACACAACGTCTAATGACACCATCTACTCCTTCTTTATAAAGATGTGGATCATTCCAAAAGTAATGTCGCAAGTCATAGAAAAACTTTTTCTTTTGCTGGTATGTGAAGCTAGGCAATATAAATTTAGCAACAATATAATTAGCATAATCAGCATACCATGGAGTGCTACGAGAAGTACTTATGACATTTCATTGCTCATCAGGAAAGCTATCATTAATAGGTAGTGGGTCATAAATAATATTCTCTAGCCTAGACAAGTTGTCTGCAACGGGGTTCTCAGCTCCCTTTCTATCAACAATATGCAAATCAAATTCTTGAAGCAGGAGAACCCATCTAATAAGTCTAGGTTTTGCATCCTTCTTTTCCATAAGATATTTAATAGCAGCATGATCAGTGTGAATAGTAACTTTGGAATCAACAATATAAGGTCTAAACTTATCACAAGCAAACACCACTGCTAAAAATTCCTTTTCGGTAGTAGCATAATTTCTTTGAGCACTATCTAGAGTCTTACTAGCATAATGGATAACATTTAATTTCTTATCAACTCTCTGCCCTAGAAGAGCACCTACAGCATAATCACTAGCATCACACATAATTTCAAAGGGTAAATTCCAATCAGGTGGCTGAACAATAGGTGCAGAGACTAGTGCTTTCTTAAGTATTTCAAATGCTTCTACACAATCATCATCAAAGACAAACGGTACACCTTTTTGTAATAGATTAGTCAGAGGCCGAGAGATTTTTGAGAATTCCTTAATGAACCTCCTATAAAATCCGGCATGACCAAGGAAACTTCTTATACCTTTGATGTCCTTTGGACATGGCATCTTTTCAATAGCATCAACCTTGGCTTTATCAACTTCAATACCTCTTTCAGAAACTTTGTGCCCCAAGACAATACCTTCATTAACCATAAAGTGGCACTTTTCCCAATTCAAGACAAGGTTAGTTTCTTCACATCTCTGCAAAACTCGATCAAGATTGCTTAAGCAATCATCAAAAGAGGAACCATAGACGGAAAAGTCGTCCATGAAAACCTCACAAATCTTTTCGCATAAGTCAAAGAATATAGCCATCATGCATCTTTGAAAGGTAGCAGGTGCATTACATAAACCAAAGGCATACGTCTATAAGCAAAAGTACCAAAAGGGCATGTAAAAGTAGTCTTTGATTGATCTTTAGCTGACACAGGTATTTGAGAGAAACCAGAATAACCATCTAGAAAGCAATAATGTGTATGTTTGCATAGTCTTTCTAGCATTTGATCAATAAAAGGTAAGGGGTAATGATCTTTCTTAGTAGCCTTATTTAATTTGCGGAAATCAATTACCATCCTATAACCTATGATAATTCTTTGAGGGATCAATTCATCTTTATCATTAGGGACAACAGTATACCTCCCTTCTTAGGGACACAATGGACAGGACTTACGCATTGACTATCAGCAACGGGATAAATTATACCTGCCTCCAGAAGCTTGAGTATTTCTTTTCTTACCACTTCTTTCATTTTAGGATTCAAACGTCGTTGAGGATCATGAACTGGTTTGGCATCAGCTTCCAAATTTATTTTATGTTGACCTAGAGTGTGACTAATGCCCTTAAGATCATCCAGAGTATATCCAATAGCAGCACGATGCTTCTTCAGAGTTTCTAATAATCTTTCCTCTTCATGCTCTGAAAGGTTAGCGGTAATAATAACAGGATATATTTTCTTTTTATCAAGATAAGCATATTTAAGATTATCCGGCAACGGTTTAAGCTCAAACACGAGATCACCCTTGGGTGGAGGAGGATCCCCTAGGATTTCAACAGGCAAATTGTGTTGCAGAATAGGTTCCTGTTTAAAGAATACTTCATCTATTTCCCTTCTTTCATTCATAAACATATCATTTTCATGATCAAGCAAATACTATTCTAAAGGATCACTAGGAGGCACAGCAATAGAGGCAAGACCAATAATTTCATCCTTACTAGGCAATTCTTCCTCACGATGTTGTTTACTAAATTTAGAGAAATTAAACTCATGAACCATATTATCCAAGCCAATAGTAACAACATTCTTTTCGCAGTCTATCTTAGCATTAACAGTACTCAAGAATGGTCTACCAAATATAATAGGACAAAAGCTATCTTGCGGGGAACTGAGAACAAGAAAATCAGCAGGATATTTAGTTATCCCACACAAGACTTCAACATCTCTAACAATTCCCACTGGTGAAATAGTATCTCTATTGGCGAGTTTAATTGTGACATCAATTTCTTCTAACTCAGCAGGTGCAATTTCATGCTTAATTTCTTTATATAATTCATAAGGTATAACACTAGCACTAGCACCCATATCACATAAGCCATGATAACAATGATCTCCTATTTTAACAGAAATAACAGGCACGCCTACCACAGGTCTATGTTTATCTCTATCACAGGGTTTAGCAATTCTAGCAGTTTCACCAGTGAATTGAATAACATGCACATCAATATTATCCGACAAGAGATCTTTAACAATAGCAATATTGGGTTCTACTTTGATTTGCTCAGGGGGTGTATAAGTCCTAGTGTTTCTTTTACGGACAACAGTTGAAGCTTTAGCATGATCCTTCATTCTAACACGGAAAGGAGGTTTCTCAACATAAGAAGTAGGAACAATAGGATCATTATAAGTGACAATCTTTTCTTCAACTTTAATAGGTGCAGCTACTTTTACTTCTATGGGAGGATGATATTTAAACCACTTCTCCTTGGGGAGATCAACATAAGTAGCAAAAGATTCACAGAAAGAAGCTACTATCTCAGAGTCAAGTACATATTTAGTGCTAAACTTACGGAAAACATCGGTATCCATAAAAGATTTAATACAATCAAACTTGGGTGTCATACCTGACTCCTTACCTTCGTCGAGGTCCCAATCTTCAGAGTTGCATTTAATTCTATCCAATAGATTCCATCCAAATTCAATAGGCTTCATCATAAAAGAGCCAGCACAAGAAGTATCGAGCATGGTGCAATTATTATCAGAAAGCCGAGCATAAAAATTCTGGAGAAATGTCAATTTTGAGAGCTCATGATTGGGGCATGAATATAACATTGATTTAAGCCTCCCCCAAGCTTGAGCGATGCTCTCTCCTTCGCGAGGCCAAAAATTATATATATAATTGCGATCACGATGAACAAGACGCATAGGGTAATACTTTTGATGAAATTCAAATTTCACTCTTTTATAGTTCCATGATCTCGTATCATCACATAGCCTATACCATGTCAATGCGTCTCCCTCCAAAGATAAAGGGAAAGCCTTCTTCTTAACAACATCATAGGGTATACCTGCAAGCTTAAATAGTCCACAAACATCATCCACAAAGCGTAGATGTTCATCAGGATACTTTGTTCCATCTCCTGTGAAAGTGTTAGCTAACAGTTTTTCCATCATACCCGAAGGAATTCCAAAAGGAGTTTCATTTTCAATAGATTCAATAGGTTCAGTGGGTTGAGAAGCAACTCTTGGCTCAACTGGACGGGGCGAAGATACCCCGAACAAGCCCCTCAAACTATTACTTTCCATAGTAACAAGTGATAGAAAATTTCAGCACACTAAATAAAATTTTCCTTACCAAATTCCACCTACCAAAGGCGCTTCACTCCCCGGCAACGGCGCCAGAAAAGAGTCTTGATGACCCAAAAGTATAGGGGATCTATCGTAGTCCTTTCGATAAGTAAGAGTATCGAACCCAATGAGGAGCAGAAGGAAATGATAAGCAGTTTTCAGCAAGGTATTCTCTGCAAGTACTGAAATAAGTGGTAACAGATAGTTTTGTGATAAGATAAATTGTAACGAGCAACAAGTAACAAAAGTAAATAAAGTGCAGCAAGGTGGCCCAATCCTTTTTGTAGCAAAGGACAAGCCTGGACAAACTCTTATAATAGGAAAAACACTCCTGAGGACACATGGGAATATCGTCAAGCTAGTTTTCATCACGCTCATATGATTCGCGGTCGGTACTTTGATAATTTGATATGTGGGTGGACCGGTGCTTGGGTACTGACCTTTCTTGGACAAGCATCCCACTTATGATTAACCTCTATTGCAAGCATCCGCAAATACAACAAAAGTATTAAGGTAAACCTAACCATAGCATGAAACATGTGGATCCAAATCAGCCCCTTACGAAGCAACGCATAAACTAGGGTTTAAGCTTTTGTCACTCTAGCAACCCATCATCTACTTATTACTTCCCAATGCCTTCCTCTAGGCCCAATAATTGTGAGGTGTTATGTAGTCGATGTTCACATAACACCACTAGAGGCTAGACAACATACATCTCATCAAAATATCGAACGAATACCAAATTCACATGACTACTAATAGCAAGACTTCTCCCTTGTCCTCAGGAACAAATGTAACTACTCACAAAGAATATTCATGTTCATAATTAGAGGGGTAATAATGTGCATATAGGATCTGAACATATGATCTTCCACCAAATAAACCAACTTGCATCAACTACAAAGAGTAACCAACACTACTAGCAAACTACTAGAACCAATTCCGGACTTGGAGACAAGAATTGGATACAAGAGATGAACTAGGGGTTGGAGATGAGATGGTGCTGGTGAAGATGTTGATGGAGATTGCCCTCTCCCGATGAGAGGAGCGTTGGTGATGATTTCCCCCTTCCGGAGGGAAGTGTCCCCGGCAGAAAAGCTCCACCAGAGCCCTAGATTGGTTCCGCCAAGGTTCCGCCTCGTGGCAGCGGAGTCTCATCCCGAAAGGTTCTCTTTGGTTTTTTCTCATCGAAAGACTTCATATAGGAGAAGATGGACGTCGGGGAGCCACCAGGGGGCCCACGAGGTAGGGGGCGCGCCCCCCACCATCGTGAGCAGGGTATGGGCCCCCTGGCCTTCATCTTTGGCGACGATTTTTCTTTATTTATTCTAAGGTATTCCGTCGAGTTTCAGGACTTTTGGAGCTGCGCAGAATAGTCCTTCAATATTTGCTCCTTTTCCAGCCCATAATTCCAGCTGCCGGCATTCTCCCTCTTCATGTAAACCTTGGTAAACCTTGTAAAATAAGAGAGAATACCCATAAGTATCGTGACATAACGTGAAATAACAGCCCATAATGCAATATATATTATCATAAAAGCATGATGCAAAATGGACGTATCAAGGTGCTCTTCAAGGCCAATGAGGTACCACCGCCCATAACCGAAGATCGCGGGCTCAGTGCAAAATGCCAAGCCAATCCGGTAAGTTTTCATATTTGCAAGATATGCCTTTTACTAGCACATTTGTGGGAGGAATCTAAGCCTCCATGCTAATCTTACAGACCTGGGTAGCGATAGTGGAGCAGATTAACTGACCGGCTCTACTACCTGAAGATCTAGAGTCGCCTCTTCTAACGAAGATGTTGTTTCCGACGCCCTATGAGGTGCCGGAGAAGAAGTCCAAGAAGACGGATGCGGGGACTAGAGATGGTCTCCGGCGCAAGGTTGCACCGGACACGACGTCTGAAGACACCAAGACGCACTCCTACACCAAAGACAAGGAGGAGGAGGAGGAAATCCATCCCCCCTACTGGGGGAGAAAGAAGAGGAAGGACGCCACACATGGGGAGGCCGAGGCGTCCAAGAAGGGAAAAACCTTCCTTCCGGACCATTCCACCGCAGCCACCAACAGCGGCGAGGAGTGGGAACCCAGGGTCAAGCCCCTGGCTAAGTCATAAGTATCCGGACACAATAGTATTTCCGGTATGTTCGCTTTATCACTTCTTAACGTGCCAGACGTGCATCTGCAGTCCGGCCAAATCCAACATCGAGATATCCTCCTCTTCGGAGGGATCGCTGGACCCGTTGGTGATGAACAGCGAGTCTCTTCTGACAGCCTCCACCCCCGAGTCCGCGGACGACACCGAGTTGTTATCTCGAAGGATACCAGGCCAAGAAGTTTCGGAGACGCCTCCAGGCAAAACCCCAGTCGCCAGACACATGGGGGAAAGACCCCCACGAATTCTGATAATGGGGGCCGCAACCAGTTTGGCCCCCAGCCGAATACGGCTCCGAAAACCCAAGTGGTTCCGGATTTAGGCGGGCAGCCTCTCCCTAAGGAGGGCGAGCCGCCTGTACCGATGACCTCTGTCCATCCAGAGGCACCAGATAGCTTGCTGGAAACGCTTCGCGGCGCTTCCATTGATGAAGAACACCGTACCCTTATGAGTACGGTGATTGAGAAGGTCCGGTCCGCCAAAAGCAGATTGACCCAAGCCTGCGCTAGCCTTCTAACAGGCTTTGAGGTAAGTAATAAAATTGTGAGAGAATCACAGTATAGATAGTAGCCCCTGATGCTCTGTTTGGTATTTGGAAAGAAAAGTCAAACATAAGATGTCTATGTAAATAAGCAGGCGTCGCTGCTGGCCGCTGCCGCTCGTACTGCGGAGGTCTCTGGACTAAAGCAGGACCTGGAGTGGACCGAGGGAGAGCTCGTCCTTGTGAAGAGGCAGCTGGAGGAAAGTCAAGGTACGTAATACCTTGCCTGTATACTTATGAAGGATAAATGGTTTCTGCTGATAAAAGTGTCATGATGAACTTTTATAGGGGCCACGACCGAAGTGGCAGCCCTTAAGAAGGCGTTGGCCAAGGCCGAAGACAAAGCAGCCAAGGAACGCGTCGTGTGCAAGAAGCAATAGGCCCAGGTCAGCGAGGTCCAGCAAGAGCTCCAGGATTTCGTCCAGAAGTATGAGTCCTTGGAGCGTGACTCTAAGATTCAAGAGTCCGAGCTTGCCAAGGCCCTCCAGAGTGCACAAGACGCCAGAGCCGAAGCCCAGAAGGCCCTCCAGGAGATCCAGGCGGCCAAGAAGATTGCGGCGGGTAAGGCATTTGTTATGCAAAGCAAGCATGTGAAGGAGACATTCTTTTTACTTACCCGAATTTGGAGTTCTCCAGGAGCGTTTGCGGATCTGCCGTGTAGCATATCAGATGCCGTAGAGTTCTACTGAGCCGAAGAAGGGAGCTCAACAGGGAAGTTATTCTGGTCTCAATATCTTGGGGCAGAACATCCGATGCCCTTGAGCGACCAACTGAAGCAACTGGTCGAGCTGCACAAGGCAGCCGAACTGGCCATGAAGGACCTCATAGTCCGGCTATGGCCTGACGAGCCTATGCCCAGCAGCTACTTCGGACTCGTGAAGTGGCTTGTGAGTGCCTGCCCACAACTTGAAGTCATAAAGTGATCGGTTTGCATTGAAGGTGCGCGGATGGCCTTTGCCCGTGCAAAGATGCATTGGGCGAAGATGGACGCCACGACGCTGATGACCGAGGGGCCATCGAAGGGTAAGGAGCACCGTCGACCCAAAAAATATTATGACAGTGTCCTAAAGGGATCCCACCTTGTGGCGGAGCAATGTACAAAGGATGTAGTCTTTGAATGAATGCATTCATGTTATCCTGTAATATGAAACAAGTTCATTTGCACAATATAATGCTTCTTGATTTAAAATTTTACCTCATGTGCGACCATTTATAAAATCTGAGAGTTGGCCAGTTGTCGGCTTCTGCCCCCATGTAACTAGTACAGGGGTGTTCGGGATAAATCTAAACACTCTTTATTCAAGTTTTTGGTCCTTTAAGGAGGTGTCTAGCGCAACGAATAAGGCAATCAGACTATATAGCTTTATCACCCTCACTTAGCCATAGAAGTTCTATAATTTTAAAATTTGGCGTAGCCCCTGGTATTCGGAAGGCCGAACTTGGGGCGCTATACATGCCTAAATCGGACAAAGACGGATTCCTCGCATAAAGTGGAAAAAATCTTTAAGGATTTGAAACCTCTCGAACAGCGACCAGCTCTCGCCGCATCATGACAGTCAGTTTTCGGCTTTCTCTACTAAGGTGCTCGTTCGGAAGAACCTGGACACAATCGCAGTAGTTCTCCCTTTACTACCCTAGCCGATATAGCGGAATATAGGATAGCAAGCAAAGGAGCCGGGCAACCCAACTATTGACCCAAGACATGATTCGGAGCTGATGCATATAATGCTATAAGTTCGGGGTGCCGCACTGTCTAGAGTGTTCGGACTTTTCTTGCCGTGTTATGGGGTACACTGAAGCCCCTGGCGAACTGAACGTACCAGAATGTATGGGTGCGATTTGTAATAAATAAATAGTCAAGGAAAAAAATAAAGTAATAAGCTGACGCCGCAAATTATTTTCCATTGTTATTTGAGTAATACGTCAAGGCGTATGTATACAAGTAGTGCGATAAGCAAATAGGGCTATTTGACATGCCCTGACCAAGAGCGAGCTGCGTGTGGGTATGTAAAACAGGTATAGCGATCGTTAGGAGAGACCACCTGGGGATTCCCTTGTACGTCAAAGTTCCTTGGTTCCTTGGTGTATCCGTCCCGTGATGGGTCTAATGATCAGGTTATCGGAAGAGCCTCAAGAAGAGAAGAACCTGAAAGAAATAAAAAGGTGAAGGTATGCAGATCCCGGGGCGGTTGAGCCGCATTGTGGACCGCGGTCTAGCTGTGCCTCCGTCTATGCCCTATGACAGCCTGGTTTTTGCCCTCTCTTCTTTGCCTGATTCTCAGTTGATTTGAATTTGAATTTTTGGAGTTTTGAATCTTTTCATATGGACTTAACCACTTGGGTACCCCTTGGCTTTCACCCAAGTGCTTCATCTTCCTCTCTAACCATCACTCCATCTCTGGTTCATCTCAAAATATTATTTGAAATATTTTTATTTAATGAAAAATATCATTTTCCCCTCCTAAACCATAGCTAGCTCAATGTGCTCCAAAGCAACCCCAATTTTTCTTGCCCATAAATTTCTGAGAAAGATCCCAATTATTCTTTGAACCCTAGGGCACCTTCCTGAGCAAAAATATGTCATCACTTTTTGGAATATTTTGGCTACAGAAAATATTTTCTGTTCTGGACAGAAATGGTAGTTTCTACATCAACTACCATTTTACTTGCTCCATTGTAGCTGGTTTTTCTTGTGCATCATCACCTTAGTAGATGATTGTTAGCCTCCAAAGCCCAGCCCTCAACTCCCAGCGGTTTGACCATAGTAAACTCCCAAAGTTACTGTCCAGAAACTTACCAGGAGTGTAAAATCATTTCTACTGCACTTGAAACCAAACCCAAGCGTGGTAACGATAAAAACTACCACGGACAACATGCCAGACATGAAGTTTCGGCTTAGGTCGGCCTGAGGTCATAGTTCATGCGGTGACCGCGTTCGTCCAGGCATGCTGGTGCTACGTCTTGAGATAGCATTGGTTTTCCCCGAAGAGGGGAGGGTGATGCAGCAAAGTGTAGCGTAAGTATTTCCCTCAGTTTTGAGAACCAAGGTATCAATCCAGTAGGAGGCTCCTCAAAAGTCCCACGCACCTACACAAACAAACTGAGAACTCGCAACCAACGCAATAAAGGGGTTGTCAATCCCTTCATGGTCACTTACGAAAGTGAGATCTGATAGAGATAGTATGATAAGATAAATATATTTTTGGTATTTTATAATATAGATGCAGAAAATAAAGATGCAAATAAAAGTAGATTGAAAGCAAATATGATAAGAGATAGACACGGGGGCCATAGGTTTCACTAGAGGCTTCTCTCGAGATAGCATAAGTATTACGGTGGGTGAACAAATTACTGTCGAGCAATTGATAGAAAAGCGAATAATTATGACGTTATCTAGGCATGATCATGTATATAGGCATAACGTCCATAACAAGTAGACCGACTCCTGCCTGCATCTACTACTATTACTCCACACATCGACCGCTATCCAGCATGCATCTAGATTATTAAGTTCATAAGAACAGAGCAACGCATTAAGCAAGATGACATGATGTAGAGGGATAAACTCATGCAATATGATATAAACCCCATCTTGTTATCCTCGATGGAAACAATACAATACGTGTCTTGCAACCCTTTCTATCACTGGGTAAGATCACCGCAAGATTGAACCCAAAGCTAAACACTTCTCCCATGGCAAGAAAGATCAATCTAATAGGCCAAACCAAACTGATAATTCGAGGAGACTTGTAAATATAACTCAATCATACATAAAAGAATTCAGAGAAGATTCCAATATTATTCATAGATAAACTTGATCATAAACCCACAATTCATCAGATCTCGACAAACACACCGCAAAAGAGAGATTACATCGAATAGATCTCCACAAGAGAGGGGGAGAACATTGTATTGAGATCCAAAAAGAGAGAAGAAGCCATCTAGCTAATAACTATGGACCCTTAGGTCTGTGGTAAACTACTCACAACTCATCGGAGAGGCTATGGTGTTGATGTAGAAGCCCTCCGTGATCGATTCCCCCTCCGGCAGAGTGTCGGCGAAGGCTCCAAGATGGGATCTCGCGGATACAGAAGGTTACGGCGGTGGAAATTGTGTTTCGTGGTGCTCCTGGATGTTTTCGAGGTCCGTGGACATATATAGGAGGAAGAAGTACGTCGGTGGACGCCCGAGGGGCCCACGAGACAGGGGCGTGCCCTATAGGGGGGCGCGCCCTCCTATCTCGTGGGGCCCTCGGAGCTTTCTTGACTTGCATTCCAGGCTCTCTGGATCAGATTTGTTCCAAAAATAACGCTCCCGAAGGTTTCATTCCATTTGGACTCCGTTTGATATTCTTTTCTTCAAAATACTGAAATAGGCAAAAAAAACAGCAATATGGGTTGGGCCTCCGGTTAGTAGGTTAGTCCCAAAAATGATATAAATGTGTAGAATAAAGCCCATAAACATTCAAAAGGGGTAATATAATAGCATGGAACAATCAAAAATTATAGATACGTTGGAGACGTATCAAGCATCCCCAAGCTTAATTCCTACTCGTCCTCGAGTAGGTAAATGATAAAAACAGAATTTTTGATGTGGAATGCTACCTAGCATAATTCATAATGTAATTTTCTTTCATTGTGGCATGAATGTTCAGATCCAAATAATACAAAATAAAAGTTCATAAAGACATAAGAAGTAGTAATACTTCAAGCATACTAATCAAGGTAACCATGTCTTCTCAAAATAACATGGCTAAAGAAAGTTATCCCTACAAAATCATATAGTCTGGCTATTGCGTATCTTCATCACACAAAGTATTTAATCATGCACAACCCCGATGATGAGCCAAGTAATTGTTTCATACTTTAATAATCTCAAACTCTTTCAACTTTCACGCAATACATGAGCATGAGCCATGGACATAGCACTATATGTGGAATAGAATGGTGGTTGTGGAGAAGACAAAAAGGAGAAGATAGTCTCACATCGACTAGGCGTATCAACGGACTATGGAGATGCCCCTTAATAGATATCAATGTGAGTGAGTAGGGATTGCCATGCAACGGATGCACTAGAGCTATAAATATATGAAAGCTCAACAAAATAAACTAAGTGGGTGTGCATCCAACTCGCTTGCTCACGAAGACCTAGGGCACTTTTGAGGAAGCCCATCATTGGAATATACAAGCCAAGTTCTATAATGAAAAATTCCCACTAGTATATGAAAGTGACAACATATGAGACTCTCTATCATGAAGATCATGGTGCTATTTTGAAGCACAAGTGTGGAAAAGGAGATAGTAGCATTGTCCCTTCTCTCTTTTTCTCTCATTTTATTTTTTTTCTTTTTCTTTTTCTCTTTTTTTTTCTTTCTTTGGCCTTTTCCTTTTTTTTCTTTTTGGCTTTTCTCTTTTTTATCCTTTTTTTTCTTTTTGTAAACTCCGAAGTCTCATCCCGACTTGTGGGGGAATCATAGCCTTCATCATCCTTTCCTCACGAGGACAATGCTCTAATAATGAAGATCATCACACTTTTATGGATTTACAACTCAAAGCTAGAACAAAATATGACTCTATATGAATGCCTCCGGCGGTGTACCGGGATATGCAATGACTCAAGAGCGACATGTATGAAAATTATGAAGGTGGCCTTGCCACAAATACAATGTCAACTACATGATCATGCAAACAGCACTATGACAAAAGTAATGTGTGTCATATGAACGGAACGGTGGAAATTTGCATGGCAATATATCTCGGAATGGCTATGGAAATGCCATAATAGGTAGGTATGGTGGCTGTTTTGAGGAAGGAGTATGGTGGGTATATGGTACCGGCGAAAATTGCGCGGCACAAGAGAGGCTAGCAATGGTGGAAGGGTGAAAGGGTGCATATAATCCATGGACTCAACATTAATCAAAAGAACTCATATACTTGTTGCAAAAATTTAGAAGTCATAAAAAATCAAAGCACTACGTGCATGCTCCTAGGGGGATAGATTGGTAGGAAAAGACCATCGCTCGTCCCCGACTGTCACTCATAAGGAAGACAATCAATAAATAAAATTGTGCTCCATCTTCATCGCAAAGCGGTTCACCATACGTGCATGCTACGGGAATCACAAACTTCAACACAAGCATTCTTCATAATCACCCAACTAGCATGACTTTAATATTACTACCTCCATATCTCAAGACAATTATCAAGTATCAAGTTGATCATAGCATCCAGTTCACTTCCTATGATAGTTATTATTATACCCAACTTGGATGCTCATCATTCTAGGGCCAACTTTGTAACAAAAGCAAATACCATGCTGTTCTAAAAGACTCTCAAAATGATATAAGTGAAGCATGAGAGACTAGCAATTTCTTCAAAATTAAGACACCACCGTCGTGCTCTAAAAGATATAAGTGAAGCACTAGAGCAAAAACTATCAAGCTCAAAAGATATAAGTGAAGCACATTAAGTATTCTAGCAAATTCTAATCAAATAGGCTTCTCCCAAAAGGTGTGTTACAGCAAGGATGATTGTGGTAAACTAACAAGCAAAAACTAATACAATACATGACGCTCCAAGAAAAACACATATCATGTGGCGAATAAAATTATAGCTCCAAGTAAAGTTACCAATGAACGAAGACGAAAGAGGGGATGCCTTCCTAGGGCATCCCCAAGCTTAGGCTTTTGTCTACTCTTGAATATCTTGGGGTGCCATGGGCATCACCAAGCTTAGGCTCTTGCCACCCTTATTCCATAGTCCATAAAGGCTTTACCCAAAACTTGAAAACTTCACAACACAAAACTCAACAGGAAATCTTATAAGCTCCGCTAGTGAAACAAAACAAAACCACCACATAAGGTACTGTAATGAACTCATTATTTATTTATTTTGGTGTTAAACCTACTGTATTACAACTTCCTTATGGTTTATAAACTAATTTATTAGCCATAGATGCATTGAAATAAGCAAACAACACACGAAAAACAGAATCTGTCAAAAACAGAATAGTCTGTAGCAATCTGTAACTAACGCAAACTTCTGGAACTCTAAAAATCCTACTAAAATAGGAAGTACTGGACAATTTATCTATTGGTCAGCAGCAAAAAGAATCAATGCAAAAGCACGTTTCTGTGATTTATTGATTTTTTTCTCATGAGCGCAAAGTTTCTGTTTTTCAGCAGAATCAAATCAACTATCATCATAGTTTATCCTATAGGTTCTACTTGGCACAAACACTAATTAAAAGATAAAAACACATCTAAACAGAGAGTAGATTCAAGATTTATTCCTAAACAGGAGCAAAAACAAAAAAACATAAATAAAAATTGGGTTGCCTCCCAACTAGCGCTATCGTTTAACGCCCCTAGCTAGGCATAAAAGCAAGGATAGATCTAACTAGTGTCATCTTTGGCACTTGATTCATAAGTAGCACGCATGATAGATTCATAAGGTAATTTGACTCTCTTTCTTGGAAAGTGCTCCATTCCTTTCTTTAAAGGAAATTGGAATCTAATGTTCCCTTCCTTCATATCAATAATCGCACCAATCGTTCTAAGGAAAGGTCTACCAAGAATAATAGGGCAAGAAAGATTGCAATCTATATCAAGAACGATAAAATCTACGGGCACCAAATTTCTATTAGCAACAATAAGAACATCATTGATCCTTCCCATAGGCTTTTTAATGGTGGAATCCGCAAGGTGCAAATTTAAAGAGCAATTATCAAGATCATGGAAACCTAGAATATCACATAAAGTTTTTGGAATCGTGGAAACACTAGCACCCAAATCACACAAAGAAAAACACTCATAATCTTTAATTCTAATCTTTATAGTAGGTTCCCACTCATCATTAAGTTTTCTAGGTATAGAGACTTGCATATTCAGTTTTTCATCATAAGATTGCAACAAGGCATCAACGATATGTTTGGTAAAAGCTTTATTTTGACTATAAGCATGAGGAGAATTAACAACGGATTGCAACAAGGAAATGCAACCTTTTAAAGAGCAATTATCATAATCAAATTCCTTGAAATCCGAGATAGTAGGTTCAATATTAGGAGTTGAAGATTCTCCAATTTCTCTTTTACCAAATTTAACATCATGATCTAAAGATTCCGAATTTTTGGGACGCCTTCTAGGCAAGGTTGATTCATCATCACTCCCATAATCATCAAAATTCATCTTGCAAAACATAGATCTAATTGGAGACGCATCAATAACTTTAAGATCCTCATCATTATTTTCATGTAGACTAGAAGAACACGCTTTTATGAAGCTTTCTTTTTTAGCATGCAATCTAGCGGTTCTTTCCTTGCACTCGTCAATGGAGATTCTCATTACTTTGAGAGACTCATTGATATCATGCTTAGGAGAAGAAGATCCAAGTTTAAGAGAATTAACATCAAGCGAAAGTCTATCAATGTTCCTAGCCAAATCATCAACTTTGAGCAATTTTTCTTCAAGCAAGGCATTAAAATTCTTTTGAGAAATCATAAATTCTTTCACACTATTCTCAAAATCAGAGGGCATCTTAGTAAAATTACCATAAGAATTATTGTAGGAATTTCCATAATTATTAGAGGGATTACTAGGGAACGGTCTAGTATTAAAATTTCCTCTATAAGCATTGTTTCCAAAATTATTCCTACCAACAAAATTCACATCCATAGATTCATTATTATTCTCAACCAAGGAAGACAAAGGCATATCATTAGGATCAAGAGGAGTATTTTTAGTAGCAAACATCTTCATAAGTTCATCCATCTTTCCACTCAAAACATTGATTTCTTATATAGCATGCACTTTTTTACTAGAAGATCTTTCGGTGTGCCATTGAGAATAATTAGCCATAATATTATCAAGCAATTTTTTAGCATCTCCTAACGTAATTTCCATAAACGTACCTCCCGCGGCCGAATCTAAGAGATTTCTAGAGGCAAAGTTCAAACCGGCGTAAATTGTTTGTATGATCATCCATAAATTCAAACCATGAGTAGGGCAATTGCGAAGCATCAATTTCATTCTTTCCCAAGATCGGGCAACATGCTCATGATCAAGTTGTTTAAAATTCATAATATCGTTCCTAAAAGTGATGATCTTAGCGGAAGGAAAATACTTAGAGATAAAAGCATCTTTGCACTTGTTCCAAGAATCAATACTATTTTTAGGCAAAGACGAAAACCAAACTTTAGCACGATCTCTAAGTGAAAACGGAAATAACCTCAATTTGACAATATTGTTATCCGTATCTTTCTTCTTTTGCATATCACACAAATCAACAAAATTGTTTAGATGAGTAGCGGCATCTTCACTAGGAAGGCAGGCGAATTGATCTTTCATAACACGATTCAGCAAAGCAGCATTGATTTCGCAAGACTCAACATCATTAAGAGGAGAAATTGGAGTACTAAGGAAATCATTATTATTGGTATTCGAGAAGTCACACAACTTGGTATTATCTTGTGCCATGGCGACAAGTAATCCAACACACAAGCAAACAAAAAAACGGCAAGCAAAAAGAGAGGAGGAGATTGGGAAGGAGAAGGCGAATAAAACAGCAAGGGTGAAGTGGGGGGAGAGAAAAACGAGAGGCAAATAATGTAAATGCAAGGGAGATGGGTTTGTGATGGGTACTTGGTATGTCTTGACTTGAGCGAAGACCTCCCTGGCAACGGCGCCAGAAATCCTTCTTGCTACGTCTTGAGCTAGCCTTGGTTTTCCCCGAAGAGGAGAGGGTGATGCAGCAAAGTGTAGTGTAAGCATTTCCCTCAGTTTTGAGAACCAAGGTATCAATCCAGTAGGAGGCTCCTCAAAAGTCCCACGCACCTACACAAACAAACTGAGAACTCGCAACCAACACAATAAAGGGGTTGTCAATCCCTTCACGGTCACTTACGAAAGTGAGATCTGATAGAGATAGTATGATAAGATAATATTATTTTTGGTATTTTATAATATAGATGCAGCAAATAAAGATGCAAATAAAAGTAGATTGAAAGCAAATATGATAAGAGATAGACACGGGGGCCATAGGTTTCACTAGAGGCTTCTCTCGAGATAGCATAAGTATTACGGTGGGTGAACAAATTACTGTCGAGCAATTGATAGAAAAGCGAATAATTATGACGTTATCTAGGCATGATCATGTATATAGGCATCACGTCCATAACAAGTTGACCGACTCGTGCCTGCATCTACTACTATTACTCCACACATCGACAGCTATCCAGCATGCATCTAGAGTATTAAGTTCATAAGAACAGAGCAACGCATTAAGCAAGATGACATGATGTAGAGGGATAAACTCATGCAATATGATATAAACCCCATCTTGTTATCCTCGATGGCAACAATACAATACGTGTCTTGCAACCCTTTCTGTCACTGGGTAAGATGACCGCAAGATTGAACCCAAAGCTAAACACTTCTCCCATGGCAAGAAAGATCAATCTAGTAGGCCAAACCAAACTGATAATTCGAAGAGACTTGTAAAGATAACTCAATCATACATAAAAGAATTCAGAGAAGATTCCAATATTATTCATAGATAAACTTGATCATAAACCCACAATTCATCGGATCTCGACAAACACACCGCAAAAAGAGATTATATCGAATAGATCTCCACAAGAGAGGGGGAGAACATTGTATTGAGATTCAAAAAGAGAGAAGAAGCCATCTAGCTAATAACTATGGACTCGTAGGTCTGTGGTAAACTACTCACAACTCATCGGAGAAGCTATGGTGTTGATGTAGAAGCCCTCCGTGATCGATTCCCCCTCCGGCAGAGTGCCGGCAAAGGCTCCAAGATGGGATCTCGCGGATACAGAAGGTTACGGCGGTCGAAATTGTGTTTCGTGGTGCTCCTGGATGTTTTCGGGGTCCATGGACATATATAGGAGGAAGAAGTACATCGGTGGATGTGCGAGGGGCCCACGAGACAGGGGGCGCGCCCTACAGGGGGGCGCCCTCCTATCTCGTGGGGCCCTCGGAGCTTACTTGACTTGCACTCCAGGCTCTCCGGATCAGATTTGTTCCAAAAATAACGCTCCCGAAGGTTTAATTCCGTTTGGACTCCGTTTGATATTCCTTTTCTTCGAAATACTGAAATAGGCAAAAAACAGCAATATGGGCTGGGCCTACGGTTAGTAGGTTAGTCCCAAAAATGATATAAATGTGTAGAATAAAGCCCATAAACATCCAAAAGGGGTAATATAATAGCATGGAACAATCAAAAATTATAGATACGTTGGAGACGTATCAGCTGGCATGCAAACGACGCGCTCTGGGTGCCGCCGAGCGCTCAGTTGCGCGCGTGCTCACTGCCCCGCCTGCCTGAGCGTGCCAAACTGCGCCAGCATCATCGTATCGACCCCCTTAACTCCGCCCTGGCACTCGCCGACGCCGGAGCTCGCCGCAGCGGGCACGTGCATGGTCCGGCCAACGCAACCGTGCGGTGCGCACTATGCCCATCGCCTTCCTCTCGCCCCTGTGCTCGTCCCCGTTCGCCAACAGTCCCTACGTGAGCTACGTCTTCTTCTCCCTCTCTCACTGACGCTGTTCGTCGCCGAGCGCCGCGGCCAGGTGTCCACCGGTGGAGCCCTAAAACCCCCTCGATGCTCGGCTATAAATAGGGCCATCCCCAGCCTCCTCGAGCAGCATCCACCACTCCCACACACTCCACAAGCGCGTAGAAAGCCGTAGCCCGGTCGGGCAGGCTGCGAGCCGCCGTCCCCGAGCTCGAGCTCGCCGGCGATCCCCTCGGATCGTCTTTGTGGCTCCAGCCCTTCCCAGGCCAGGGCAACCCTTCCAGGGCCTCCGCCACTCTGCGGTGGTGTCGTTTCGCCCGGTTGGAGCCCCTGGAGTCGCCTCTGGTCACCGTCGTCTTTGTCTCTGGCGACCTCCGCTCTCTGCCTCCACTGGAGAGGCTGATTCCGGCGTCGTCCGACCACCCCTAGCCATTCTACGGGTACGGGCAGGTGCGCCTCTGTCTCCTCTCTCGATCCCTCCCTCTCGTTTTGGCCAAGGAGCCCTCGCCACCAACGTGTGCTCCGGTGAAGCCTCGCCGCTCTCTATTTCCCTCTCCCCCTCCTCCTCACGTGACTAGCGGGGCCCGCTAGTCAACCACTCTATACACGCGCGAAGCGGTATGAGTGGTGGCGCCTCGGGGCTTTGTCTAGATTTTTCTGGTGAATTTCAGAAGGTTTCTTGATGATTTCTTTTTGTGATTTTAAATATTTTCAGAAGGTCAAGCTTGTCTTGAGGATCACCAGGAAGCTTGTGAACCTCATCTGCACTAAGGCAAGCCACAACAACATTTTCATGGTGCCATTACAATATTGTGATTTTCTACTTGAACAAATGATTATCCATGCATTTAAATTATTATTATGTTAGTTATATTCTGTTAGATGCTTGTTAAAGTGAATATGCTTGATTTACAGAAAGTTTGAAGTGAACTTAGTTGGTAAACTAAAAAGGATTTAGTTTTGGGTGATGAAAGGATAATACGGTTATGGATATAAATAATTAGTGGAGTTATTTTCTTGCATGAGTGAAAATGATAAATTTGCTAGAAAAGATTCTGTTTGAAGTGAGGTTTGATCTTAACCAGAGAAGTGTCATGAGTTGTTAATGCTCAGTGTGGATATAGTTGACTCAGTCATTTCCGTTGATATGTGATGCATATGCTGCATGTCATGGCATTATGACGCCGGTTATTTTCACTTTAAGTTGAACCTGATAATAACTCATCTTGAATACATTGTTGACCGGGTCATGGTGCCGCTGAATCAAGTTTTCCCAGCGCAACCACATTTGCCGGTATGGGACGACCTTTATTCGTTCTATTGTCATGCCTCTGGTCGGTGCCTCCAACTAGGGAAGGTTATGGGCGTGCGGTACCCTGTCCCGGTAAGCAGACATAACCTTGTGTGCCCGTTGTTGAGTTTATGGTACCGGGTCCCGTGTGGGATCGTTTATGTTTGGCCATGACGGTGGTTGTTGTGTCTTTGGTAGACACGGGGCCACCCAGGACTAGCCCGATGGGGAGTGAGTCGGAGTGGCCGGGAGAGTGTCATGGCAAAAGTGGGGTTTCATCAGAATGCCGTTGGTCCATCCGAATGGGAGTGCGAGGCCATGGGTTCCGTGGTGTGGGTCCAGTGTGCTACCTATGCAGAGTGTATTAATCTACCGGTAGCCGAGTCCACGGTTAAGGACATGCTCGAAAGTAGGTCATCGGGAAGAGGTGCCAAATTTTTACAGATCACAAAAGTCTCAAGTATATATTTACTCAGCCAGATTTAAATCTCCGTCAACGAAGATGGCTTGAGTTAGTCAAGGATTATGACCTTGGAATAAATTATCACCCGGGTAAGGCCAACATGGTTGCCGATGTGCTCAGTCGAAAGCCCGTCAGCCTAAATGTCATATTGGAATCCTTGCCTCCGGAACTTCAAGAAGAGATTGCTCATCTTAACCTGGTCATAGTCGATGCTGGCCTTGCTAATATTTTGGAAGTTACCCCCACACTTGAGGAAGAGATCTTCAAGGCCCAGCCAGATGACACTGATCTGCAGAAACGTGCCAAGCATATGGTAGCAAGTCATACTTCTGATTACTCGAAGGATCAGTTCGGTACCCTCCAATTCCGGGGAAGGATTTGTGTGCCCAATCAAGCAGATTTAAAGCAGAAGTTCCTGTTAGAAGCACACGAATCCTTTTATTCAATTCACCCTGGAGGTACGAAAATGTATGAAGACCTTCAACAAATATGCTTGTGGTATGGAATGAAGAAAGACATTGCCTATTTCATGGCCTATTGTGACATATGCAACAAAGTGAAGGCAGAGTATCAGAAGCCAGCCGTACTTCTCCAACCGCTTCCAGTGTCACAATAGAAATGGCATGATGTATGTATGGATTTCATCACAGGACTACCTAATACTCGACGGGGAAATGATGCAATTTGGGTCATAGTGGACAGATCAACCAAGGTAGCCCACTTTATCCCGATCAGAACCACATATCGAGCAGATGAACTTGCACAGCTGTATGTATCCAGAATAGTCAGTCTGCATGGAGTACCCGAAACCATCACTTCTGACCGAGGTTCACTTTTTACCTCCGCTTTTTGGTCCCGTCTCCATCAAGCCTTGGGGACAGCATTGAAATACAAACCGCTTATCATCCTCAGACTGATGGACAGACAGCGCGAGTAAACCAAATACTCGAAGATATGTTGCGAGCCTGTGCTTTGGTCCAAGGACCAAAATGGGAAGACTATTTGCCCTATGCCGAGTTCTCTTATAACAATAGCTTCCAGACTAGTTTAAAGATGTCACCGTATGAGGCTTTGTATGGCCGTAAGTGCCACACCACTTTAAATTGGTCTCAAACTGGAGATAGCCGCATTTTCAGAAAGGATCTCATGCTGGAAGCTGAGAAGAAAGTCGAGGAAATCAGAGACAGATTGCAGTTGGCCAAATCTCGACAGAAGAGTTATTATGATGCAAAGCACCGACATATCAGTTTTGAACCCGGAGAACACGTATACCTTCGAGTCACGCCTATGAGAGGAGTCAAGAGATTTCAGACTCGTGGAAAGTTGGCACCCAGATTTATTGGTCCGTTTCTCATTATGGCACGAGTGGGTACTGTTGCATATCAGTTGGAACTACCCCCTGAATTGTTGGACGTGCACAACGTGTTTCATGTCTCACGGTTGAGGCGATGCATATCGCCGCCTGAGAAAAAGACTGATATGATTGAAATAGAGCTGGCAAAGGATTTAACATACGAAAAGAGGCCGGATAGAATCTTGGATCAGATGGAAAGAGTCGCTCGTAGTAAAGCAAGGAAGTTTTAGAAAGTCCAGTGGGAGCATCACACAGAGTCAGAATCAACGTGGGAACAGGAACAATTTCTAAGGGCACATTACCAGAATGGTTTTCCCAAGCAACCGAATCTCGAGGACGAGATTCATTCTAAGTAGGGGGGGGGGTTGTGACAGCCTAGTTTTTGCCCTATCTTCTTTGCCTGATTCTCAGTTGATTTGAATTTGAATTTTTGGAGTTTTGAATCTTTTCATATGGACTTAACCACTTGGGTACCCCTTGGCTTTCACCCAAGTGCTTCATCTCCCTCTATAACCATCACTCCATCTCTGGTTCATCTCAAAATATTATTTGGAATATTTTTCTTTAATGAAAAATATACATTTTACCCTCCTAAACCCTAGCTAGCTCAATGTGCTCCAGAGCAACCCCAATTTTTCTTGCCCATAAAATTCTGAGAAAAATCCCAATTATTCTTTGAACCCTAGGGCACCTTTCTGGGCAAAAATGTTTCATCACTTTTTGAAATATTTTGGCTACAGAAAATATTTTCTGTTCTGTACAGAAATGGTAGTTTCTATAGCAACTACCATATTACTTGCTCCATTGTAGCTGGTTTTTCTTGTGCATCATCACCTTAGTAGATGATTGCTAGCCTCCAAGGCCCAGCCCTCAACTCCCAGTGGTTTGACCATAGTAAACTCCCAAAGTTACTGTCCAGAAACTTACCAGGAGTGTAAAACCATTTCTCCTGCACCTGAAACCAAACCGAAGCATGGTAACGATCAAAACTACCATGGACAACACGCCAGACATGAAGTTTGGGCTTAGGTCGGCCTGAGGTCATAGTTCACGCGGTGACCGCGTTCGTCCAGGCGTGCTGGCATGCAAACGACGCGCTCTGGGTGCTGCCAAGCGCTCTGTTGCGCACGTGCTCGCTGCACCGCCTGCCTGAGTGTGCCAAACCGCGCCACCATCATTGTCTCGACCCCCATAACTCTGTCCTGGCACTCGCCGAAGCCGGAGCTTGGCGCAGCAAGCACGGGCACGGTCCGGCCAACGCAACAGTGTGGTGCGCGCTGTGCTCGTCGCCTTCCTCTCGCCCCTGTGCTCGTCCCCGTTCGCCAACAGTCCCCGCGTGAGCTACGTATTCTTCTCCCTCTCTCACTGACGCCGTTTGTCGCCAGGCGCCGCAGCCAGGTGTCCACCGACGGAGCCCAAAAACCCCCTCGATGCTCGGCTATAAATAGGGCCATCCCCAGCCTCCTCGAGCACCATCCACCACTCCCACACACTCGACAATCGCGTAGAAAACCGTAGCCTAGCCGGGCAGGCCGCGGGCCGCCGTCCCCGAGCTCGAGCTTGCCGGTGATCCCCTCGGATCGTCTCCGCAGCTCCAGCCCTTCCCAGGCCAGGGAAACCCTTTCAGGGCTTCCGCCACTCTCCAGTGGCGTCGTTCTGCCCAGTTGGAGCCCCTGGAGTCGCCTCTAGTCGCCATCGTCTTTGTCTCCGGCGACCTCCGCTCTCTGCCGCCGCTGGACAGGCTGATTCCGGTGCCGTCCGACCACCCCTAGCCATTCTACGGGTACGGGAAGGTGCGCCTCTGTCTCCTCTCTCGATCCCTCCCTCTCGTTTTGGACAAGGAGCCCTCACCGCCGGTGTGCGCTCCGGTGAGGCCTCGCTACTCTCTGTTTCCCTCTCCCCCTCCACCTCAGCTGACTAGCGGGGCCCGCTAGTCAGCCACTCTATATGCCCGCGAAGCGGTACGAGTGGTGGCGCCCCGGGGATTTACGCCTTCTATGTCACCCCCCCTCAGTCTGATTATTTAAATTAAAATTTTAATTAAATCCAGAGAACTTCAAACGGCCAAAACTTTTTAACCATTAGTCGAAATGAAATGATTCTTTTTTGCATTGAGTTCTTTGTTCAAAAATCTAGCAACTCACCAAAGATGGGATTTTTCCCTACTATATAGATTTTCTGGTGAATTTCAGAAGGTTTCTTGATGATTTATTTTTGTGTTTTTAAATATTTTTAGAAGGTCAGGCTTGTCTTGAGGATCACCAGGAAGCTTGTGAACCTCATCTGCACTAAGGCAAGCCACAACAACATTTTCATGGTGCCATTACAATATTGTGATTTTCTACTTGAACAAATGATTATCCATGCATTTAAATTATTATTACGTTAGTTATATTCTGGTAGATGCTTGTTAAAGTGAATATGCTTGATTTACAGAAAGTTTGAAGTGAACTTAGTTGGTAAACTAAAAAGGATTTAGTTTTGGGTGATGAAAGGATAATATGGTTATGTATATAAATAATTAGTGGAGTTATTTTCTTGCATGAGTAAAAATGATAAATTTGCTAGAAAAGATTCTGTTTGAAGTGAGGTTTGATCTTAACCAGAGAAGTGTCATGAGTTGTTAATGCTCAGTGTGGATATAGTTGACACTGTCATTTCCGTTGATATGTGATGCATATGCTGCATGTCATGGCATTATGACGCCGGTTATTTTCACTTTAAGTTGAACCTGATAATAACTCAACTTGAATACATTGTTGACCGGGTCATGGTGCCGCTGAATCGAGTTTTTCCCAGTGCAACCACATTTGCTGGTATGGGACGGCCTTTATTCTTTCTGTTGTCATGCCTCTGGTCGGTGCCTCCAACTGGGGAAGGTTACGGGCGTGCGGTACCCTGGCCCGGTAAGCAGACATTACCTTGTGTGCCCATTGTTGAGTTTATGGTACCGGGTCCCCATGTGGGATCATTTATGTTTGGCCACGATGGTGGTCGTTGTGTCTTTGGTAGACACGGGGCCACCCAGGACTAGCCCGATGAGGAGTGAGTCGGAGTGGCCGGGAGAGTGTCATGGCAATGGCAGCGTTTCGTCGGAATGCCGTTGGTCCACCCGAATGGGAGTGCGAGGCCATGGGTTCTGTGGTGTGGGTCCAGTGTGCTACCTCTGCAGAGTGTATTAATCTATCGATAGCCGAGTCCACGGTTAAGGACACACTCGACAGTAGGTCACACTGTCGGTGTTCTGGGAACGGGGGTCCCCTGACTTGCCTGCCTGTGGCCTGCGGCGTGGCTCGAGTGCTGACCTAGTGCAGCCCATCTTCATCAACCCCAGCTCAAGACCCTCGCGAGGGGCCAAGCCTCGCGGGGCGGACGATAGGAAGCTTCCTCAGGAGCGGCCTCGCCAGGCAGGCTCGCGTGGAGGCGGAGAGATCAAGGCGGGGGTATGATACGTCCATTTTGCATCATGCTTTTATATCAATATTTATTACATTATGGGCTGTTATTTCACGTTGTGTCACAATACTTATGGCTATTCTCTCTTATTTTACAAGGTTTGCATGAAGAGGGAGAATGCCGGCAGCTGGAATTCTGGGTTGGAAAAGGAGCAAATATTGGAGGCCTATTCTGCGCAACTCCAAAAGTCCTGAAACTCCACGGAATATCTTAAAATAAATAAAGAAAAATCGTCGCCAAAGATGAAGGCCAGGGGGGCCACACCCTGCTCACGAGGGTGCCCCCCCTGGGGCGCGCCCCCTTACCTCGTGGGCCCCCTGGTGGCTCTCCAACGCCCATCTTCTCCTATATGAAGTCTTTCGATGAGAAAAAAACCAAAGGCAACCTGGCAGGGGTCCCCAGGCAGGTGATCGAGCATCACCTGAACGTATGCCCCAACATGCGCCCCGTGAAGCAAAAGGCAAGACGGCAGTCCACCGAGAAGCAGGCTTTCATCGTCCAGGACACCCGCAAGCCGGAAGATGCGGGAGTCATTCGCGAGGTTCGCTATCCGGAATGGCTAGCGAACTCTGTTGTTGTACCGAAGAAAGGGGGGAAGGAACGCATGTGCGTCGATTTCACCAACCTCAACAAAGCTTGCGCACAAGATCCGTTCCCACTCCCCCGCATCGATCAAATCGTCGACTCTACTGCTGAGTGTGACCTGTTGTGCTTACTGGATGCCTTCTCGGGCTATCACCAAATCAAGATGGCGGTCGAAGATGTGGAGAAGACGGCTTTCCTGACCTCGTGTGGGGTATACTGCTACACGTGCATGCCATTCGGATTGCGCAATGCGGGTGCAACCTTTCAGCGGCTGATGCACATCGCATTAGGCCGGCAACTCGGGAGGAACGCCGAGGCTTATGTCGATGACATAGTGGTGAAGTCTCGGGAGGCGAAGACTATGATACAGGACCTGGAAGAAACCTTCGAGAGCCTTCGTGAAGTGGACCTGCGGCTCAACCCAGAGAAGTGCGTGTTCGGTGTTCCCTCTGGCAAGCTTCTGGGCTTCCTCGTGTCCCATAGAGGGATCGAGGCTAACCCGGAGAAGGTCAAGGCAATCAAAGACATGAGTCCACCGCAAACACTCAGGGAAATGCAGAAGCTTGCTGGGCGAGTAACTTCACTAGGGCGCTTCATCTCCAAGCTAGGGGAGCACGGTCTGCCCTTCTTCAAGCTGATGAAGAGGAAGGGCCCGTTCGAATGGACTCAAGAGGCTAACGAAGCGTTCCAAGATCTCAAGAAGTACCTGACCAGCCCTCCTGTGATGGTAGCGCCACGCCCGCAGGAGCCCCTGGTGCTTTATCTCGCCGCCACACCATACTCCGCCAGTACAACTCTAGTGGCCGTCCGAGAGGAGCGCCGGCCCAAGACCGCACCAGTCGCGGCAACCCCAGGCCAGGGAGGCCCTGCGAGGGTCACACCCTCAGCGGATACAAGTCAGCCTCAGCAAGGAGGCGTCCTCGCGGCTGAGGGGACCCCACCAGTCTGTCAGGAGCTGGGGGCTCTTGCGCCTCAGGAGGCGCTCGACTCCCCAGAGGATGCGGGCTCCGTCGCTGCATCCGCCCTCGTCGAGCATCCCGTGTACTTCCTCAGCACAGTGCTGAGGGATGCAAGAGCACGGTACCCCATGCCTCAGAAGCTCCTGCTCGCACTGTTGGTGGCCTATCGGAAGCTGCGGCACTACTTCCAAGGTCATCCCATCAAGGTCGTCTCAGCATATCCGTTGGAAAGGGTGCTCAGAAGTCCCAACTCGGCGGGAAGGGTCGCCGAATGGAACATCGAGTTGCAAGCATTTCAGTTGGAATTCAGCACGACGAGGGTCGTTAAGGGAGCCGCACTTGCATATTTTGTAGCAGAATGGACGGAGGCGCCAGGGCTTGAAGCAGGCGAAGACCGGTCAATTTCCCCAGGAAGTGAGGCGCCGGACGGCTGGGTTATGTACTTCGACGGAGCTTTCTCGCGACATGGTGCGGAGGCTGGCGCGGTGCTCATATCCCCCTCTCAGGACAGGCTCTACTACACCGTGCAACTTTGTTTCCAACATGGAGAGAAGGTTTCCAACAATATAGCGGAGTACAAGGGGCTAATAGAGGGCCTGAAAGCTGCAGTGGTCTTGGGGGTAAAGCGCCTCATCATCAAGGGCGATTCACAACTCCTCGTCAACTTCTCCAACAAGGTGTATGAGCTGAAGGACGAGCACATGGAGTCTTATCTGGCAGAAGTCCGCAAAATTGAGAAGCAGTTTTGGGGTTTGGAGTCGCAGCATGTACCCCGCGGCACCAATTAGGAGGCTGACAACATTGCAAAAAGGGCATCCAGGCGGCTGCCTAAGGAGGCCGGAGTCTTTGAGGAAAGGCTCTTTAAACCCTCGGTGGTGCCACCACCATCGGGCGTAGCGCAACCTCAGGCGAAGCTCCCTCAGCCACCTGCATCGGGAGCTCTGACATATGGCCCGACCTCAGGAGCATGCTTGCTCCTGGCGCTGGAGCCTCAGGAGGGATGTTGGACCGTGGAACTCAAGAGTTACTTGGTGCAAGGGACTCTGCCAGAAAGGGAGGAAGACGCAGAACGCGTGGCGCGGCAAGTGATGTCTACTACACAACCTTCTTCTAGTAGACGTTGTTGGGCCTGCAAGTGCACAGGTTTGTAGGACAGTAGCAAATTTCCCTCAAGTGGATGATCTAAGGTTTATCAATCCGTAGGAGGCGTAGGATGAAGATGGTCTCTCTCAAGCAACCCTGCAACCAAATAACAAAGAGTCTCTTGTGTCCCCAACACACCCAATACAATGGTAAATTGTATAGGTGCACTAGTTCGGCGAAGAGATGAAGATACAAGTGCAAAATAGATAGTAGATATAGGTTTTTGTAATCTGAAATAATAAAAACAGCAAGGTAACAAGTGATAAACGTGAGCGTAAATGGTATTGCAATGATAGGAAACAAGGCCTAGGGTTCATAATTTCACTAGTGCAAGTTCTCTCAACAATAATAACATAGATAGATCATATAACAAGCCCTCAACATGCAACAAAGAGTCACTCCAAAGCCACTAATAGCGGAGAACAAACGTAGAGATTATGGTAGGGTACGAAACCACCTCAAAGTTATTCTTTCGGATCGATTTATAAAAGAGTTCGTACTAGAATAACACCTTAAGACACAAATCAACCAAAACCCTAATGTCACCTAGATACTCCATTGTCACCTCAAGTATCCGTGGGCATGATTATACGATATGCATCACACAATCTCAGATTCATCCAACCAACATAGAAGTACTTCAAAGAGTGCCCCAAAGCTACTACCGGAGAGTCAAGAACGTGTGCCAACCCCTATGCATAGGTTCCCAATGTCACGAAACCCGCAAGTTGATCACCAAAACATACATCAAGTGGCACATGATATCCCATTGTCACCACAGATAATCATGGCCAGACACACATCAAGTGTTCTCATAAAAGACTCAATCCAATAAGATAACTTCAAAGGGGAAACTCAATTCATCACAAGAGAGTAGAGGGGGAGAAACATCATAAGATCCAACTACAATAGCAAAGCTCGGGATACATCAAGATCGTGCCATAGAGGGAACATGAGAAAGAACACGAGAGAGAGAGATCAAACACATAGCTACTGGTACATACCCTCAGCCCCGAGGGTGAACTACTCCCTCCTTGTCACACCCTAGCTAGTCATGCATCAGAGTGTGTGCATCATGTTTAAAATTCCATTTAAATTGAAATGGGGATTTGTGAAACCCTCAGAATCATTTTTTTTAAAAATGATCCAAATAAAAATTTCTCCAAAAGGGTCCAAGAAAATGCTCATGTTGCTCTCTGAAAATATTGGACAGAGATAAAAATCAAACCAATATTTTCAAGAGCTCATAAGTATTTATTTTGGGCATTTGGAATTAATGGATAAATATTTGCCTTGGAAATATATTGTCTATATATATTAATATATGTCCAAATATTATGCCAATTATAAAGGAGCTCTGGAATAATATATCTAGCCCCTGCAAAAATTGGCATAAGGTATATAAATGATTTAATATTTTATTTAAATCAAAACAAATGTCAGAAATTAGAAAACAGAAATAATTAAAAAAGGGAGAAGCTTACCTGGGCTCCTCCCTGTGCAGCCCAGCCAGCTGGCCGGCCCAGCCAGCAGGCGGCCCAGCCCGCCTCCCTCCTCTGTCGTCTTCGTCCTCGATAGAGGGAGGGGAGTGTGGCCGGCGCGCGCGCGCGCCACCGCGCCACGCCACCTGCTCGGCTGCCTGCCTGCCCTCCCCTCCTCGCTCGATGCCCCGGACGACGCCACGCCTCCCCCCTGCTCTCTCTCACTCTCCCTCAGCTCCTCCCTCCTCTCGCTTGCTCTCTCTCTCACACGGCCGAACACCACCATCGCCGCCGTTCGCCATAGCAGCCGTCACCGGCCACCCCTCGCTCCCCCGACTAGCTCAGGAGCTCCGCCTCGACTCCCTCTTCCTCCCCACCGCTCCACGGGCCTCCGGAAGCCCTGCATCGCCGCCTACGTCGCCGTTCCCCTCCTCGGCCACCGGAGGTCATCGCCGTCGATTCGCTGCACTCCGGCCGTCCCCGAGCCCGCTAACCATCCCTGCAGCTCCGCGGTGAGCCACTGATTCGATTCCCCCTTGCCCCGTCGTCCCTAGCCTCCTGTAGCTACCGCCCCTTTGAGCTCCGAAGCTCGACGCCGCCGGCGATGTCGCCGTCGTGGCCACGGTCACCGTAGCGCCCAACCGAGCACACCCACGCACTCACCGCACCGCGTAGAAGCCGTAGGTGCCAACCCCGCATCCCCGCAGCCGTTGTAGCCCCGATTCCGACCGCACCCGAACTCCGGCCGCCGCTCACGAGCTCGCCGTCGACGGTACAGGCCACCTCAGGCACGGCCACCACCACCGTTCGACGCACGGGAGCAAGGGCTCTCCAACGAGCCCAAGCACGACCTCGCCCATGCCCTGTAGCGCGATCCCGCATCACGCCGCCGTCTCGGGCCTCGCCGGCGTCATGTCGCCGGTGGGTTTGACCCACCTTGACCACGGCAGGACCCCCCCTGTGTCCCTGACAGGTGGGCCCAGCCCTGTAGCTAATTAGGATTAGCACTAACCGAATCAGTTAAACTAACTACCCCCCCTGACACTGACAGTGGGCCCCAGCGCCACTAATTCCTAATTAGGATTAAATAAACCCTGTTTAACCCCCCCTGTCACTGACGTGTGGACCCCACACGTCAGGTTTGACCTCAGCCAGCCGCAGTTGACTACTGACGTCATGCTGACGTCATGCTGGCGCAATATTTATATTTCTGGATTTAAATTAAATCAGGAAATTCCAGAATATTATTTAAACTTCAAAAATTCATAACTTTTAATCTGTAACTCCAAATCAGACAAATTATATATGAAAAATGATCAGAAAAATCCAATCTATCCATCTGTACTAATTTCATGCATGATCAAACAAGTTAAATTGATGTTTTAAGCAGAACAAGGAAAAGCACTTTAAAAGGCCATGTTTGAGTTTGAAATTTGAATCTTTGATTCAAATTTGTTCAAACCCTTCTGGTTTTAGTTGCATTAGCCCAACACACTCATATTGCTATGTTTCATGCATGCATCATATTGTTGCACATTGTTTGGTGATGGTTGTGTATCGGTGTCCTTTGCGACAGGTTCTGCCTCCGAGGAGTACCGTGATTACCCTAACGAAGAACCGTATCAGTGCATCGAACCATCAGGCAAGCAACCAACCATTTGATCATATCGATACAATCCCATGTTCTCGCTCCTGCTCTCTTTTACTGCATTAAGACAACGCGTTTCAAACTGCTGTGTGCTACGGTAGTTGAACCCATTTCCTCTGCATGACCTGTCATTGCCACAGTAACTAGATGAAACCCACTAGCATGTGTAGGAGTTGTTTGAGCCATATGTATGTGTTGTTCCTACCTTGCTATGCCTGCTATGCTTAGAGTCGTGTCAGGTCTGGTTCATCTGGGTGATGGCTAGAGTGAAATGATTATGTCGGAAATGAGAGTGGTGTGGTAAACACGATTTGGTAAAGGTATCGATGAGAGGCCATGTAGGAGTACATGGTGGGTTGTTTCATTGAAGCCGACCTTAAGCACTGAGATCTGTATGTGTGATTCAAGATACAGCTACTACCATGCATTGGGCCCTGAAATATGACCCCGCTCGACTTCTTATTCACCCTAGCTCTCTGTCCAGGAGTTGCAAGTAGTTTCTGGTGTTTGTAGCCTACTGGAGGCCGTGGACAGCGCTGACCGTAGGGGTGGGCTGTGATGCGGTAGGTACGTGGCACGGTGTACCGAATACCCGTTAGGTATCTCGGGAACCCTGTTCACATCGTTCGGGGCCATATGGGAAACCTCGGCCGGACTCCCTGCGGATGGAACCTGGATAGGCGATAAACCTGGACTAGAGGCTTAAGTGTTTAGGTAGGTCGTGGTCTACACCCACGTCGGCTTTCGCTTGAAGTCTGCCGAGCACATGTCGTGTGCAGACGCTAAGTGGTGGAAACATGTATGAAGAAGTACACCCCTGCAGGGTTATCATAATCTATTCGAATAGCCGCGTCCGCGGTAAAGGACTACTTGGTTGCCTATACAGTTCATAGACAAGTAAATGGAAACTGCTAAAAGCCTCAAGATAAGTGTGAGTGCCGAGGATGGCTCTTCCGTAGGAAGACGGAGGTGGATCCTCAGTAGTGTATTGAAGTGGTGAGTAGTGGACTCGTGTGCGCAAAACCATTTCAAGCTGGAGTATCGTAGGATAGTCTAGCCAAGAGTCAAAGCTGGCTTGCTGCAATAACTCCACCAACCCTTCTTGATAACATGCATGTATGTAGGATCTGATGTAAGTCTTGCTGAGTACCTTTGTACTCATGTTGCTATAATTTACATTTTTACAGAAGACGCTGCAACCCCTTCTGATGGGTTCTATGTAGACGTTGACATCAACGAGTAAGCTAAAGGCCCAGGTGGTGATCCTGAGCTTGTAAAGGACCTTGTAGTATAGCTAGGCTTTCCAAGCCTCTTTTATTTTACTAGTTGTCTGTACTCAGACAAGTTACTTCCGCTGCTGGTTTGTATGACTGTATGACTTGTATGTTGGGTCGTGAGACCCGTACCTTTGTGTATGTTATGTATGGCTCCCTGAGCCTTAAATAAAGTACTTGTGTCGTAGAGTCATGTTGTGATGCTTCGTTGTATTTGCACATATCGAGCATATTGTGTGTATGACTGAAATGCTTGGTATGTGTGGGATCTGACTATCTAGTTGTTTATCTTTAGTAGCCTCTCTTACCGGGAAATGTCTCCTAGTGTTACCGCTGAGCCATGGTAGCTTGCTACTGCTCTGGAACACTTAGGCTGGCCGGCATGTGTCCTTCTTCGTTCCTGTGTCTGTCCCTTCGGGGAAATGTCACGCTTTGAGTACCGGAGTCCTGTTAGCCCGCTACAGCCCGGTTTACCGGAGTCCCGCTAGCCCAGTGCTACAGCCCGGACCCACTTGCTGATGACCGACACGTTCGAAGCTGGGTCATGGATGCCTGTCCCTGTAAGTCTGTGCCACTTTGGGTTTACGACTAGTCATGTCAGCCCGGGCTCTTTATCATATGGATGCTAGCGACACTATCATATACGTGAGCCAAAAGGCGCAAACGGTCCCGGGAAAAGGTAAGACGACACCCGTGGGGATACCGTGCGTGAGGCCGCAAAGTGATATGAGGTGTTACCAGCTAGATCGATGTGACATCGAGTCGGGGTCCTGACAGCGTTGGCATCAGAGCCGGACTGCCTGTAGGTTCTCCAAGCCAAACTGGTCGATGTTGAGTCTAGAAATTCTTTAGTTATATGTAGGGGAATTGTTTGTGGGTTGGAACGTAAGGCTCTTTTTTTACTCCTTATACCTTATGACATTCTGATCTGAGTCAGTCCATTCTTCCACCCCAGCTCGTATCCGAGCCCACTGACGTGCTCATCGTGATCTCAGGAGTCCGTAGCACGCCCCAGCTCCTCCTGCCGTGCTTCCTAACCCCGACCCCGAGATTGCCCGAACTCCGGCAGCCGCAAAGGAGCTCGCCGCCGGCAGCTCCGGCCACCCCAGCTGCTGTCACTTACCTCTTTAGATGCGCCTTCCTCCCAGGAACCCGTAGGAGCAAACCGCACGTCAAATGGTGCTCCGTAGCGAGCGCACGGCGCACCTCCGCTGTCGGCCGTGGTCGTCGCCGGCGACACTCCGGCGACTGCCGACGTGGCACGCCTAATTAGCACTAATGACGCTCTAAACACCCCCCCACAGCCACTGACAGTGGGCCCCGTAGTGGGTCAAAGCCCGGGTCAACGCGGGATTAGCCCCTGTGTCACTGACGTGTGGACCCCACACGTCAGGTTTGACCTGGACCGCCCGTTGACCTGCTGAGGTCAGCATGAGGTCATGCTGACGCCATAATTCATTTTCTGGAATTATTTTAATTCTAAATATTCAGGAAATTCCAGAAAATGCCTAAAACTTCTAAAAATCATAGAAAATTAACCGTAACTCCAAATTAAATAAATTATATATGAAAAATTATCAGAAAAATTCAAGGAATCCATCTGTACCATTTTCATGCATGTTAGAACAACTTATCACTACTGTTTAGGACAAATGAAGTGAATGACATTTAAATAACCCCATATGGAGTTTGAATTTGAATTTTGGATTCAAACCAACTTCATTTAATCTGGTTTTAGGTGCATTAGCCCAAAACACATTCATATTGCCATGTCATAGCATGCATCATATTGTGCATTGCATTGATCGTGTCTTTTCTGTATTTGCCGGTAATTGTCCCCTCTCGATAGACGTGACACCGATGATGCGATCGTTGACACTGACGAAGACTCAATGTTATCTTCAGAAGTGCCAGGCAAGCAAAACCCCCTTGTTCATTCCGATAAAATCCCACTCTCTCGCTCCTGCTCTCTTTTTACTGCATTAGGACAACACCGAATCATCTGTTACATGCTGCGGTAGTTGAACCCCTTTATCCTCTGCATGACCTGTCATTGCCACAGTAAATAGATGAAACCCACTAGCATGAGTAGGAGTTGTTTGAGCCCTGTTGTGCCTACTCATTCATGCTTGTTTGTCATGCCTGCTATTGCTTAGAGTCGAGTCAGGTCTGATTCATCGGGGATGAATCAGAGGTGTGTGAACATGTCCTACTGTGTGTGAGCTAAGTGTGTGAACACGATTTGGTAAAGGTAGCGGTGAGAGGCCATGTAGGAGTACATGGTGGGTTGTCTCATTGTAGCCGTCCTCAGGAACTGAGTTCTGTGTTTGTGATCCATGATTCAGCTACTACCATACATTGGGCCCTGAAATATGACCCCGCTCGACTTCTTATTCACCCTTGTCCTCTGTCCAGGAGTTGCAAGTAGTTTCTGGTGTTTGTAGTATGCTGGAGGCCGTGGACAGCGCTGACCGTAGGGGTGGGCTGTGATGCGGTAGGCACGTGGCCGGGTATACCGGGCACCCGTTTGGTGTCACGGAACCCTGTTCACATCGTTTGGGGCTGTGAGCGAAACTCCGGCCGGATCTCCTCATGGATGGAACCCGAATAGGCGATAAACCTGGACTAGAGACTTAGGTGTTTAGGTAGGTCGTGGTCTACACCCACGTCGGCTTTCGCTTGAAGTCTGCCGAGCACATGTCGTGTGCAGACGCTAAGTGGTGGAAACATGTATGAAGAAGTACACCCCTGCAGGGTTAAAATCATCTATTCGAATAGCCGTGTCCGCGGAAAAGGACTTCTGGGTTGCTTATATCAGTTCATAGACAAGTGAAAGTGGATACTCTAAAATACGCAAGATAAGCGTGAGTGCTATGGATGGCGTTCTCGTAGGGAGACGGGAGCGGATCCATAGTGGTGTATTGATATGGTGAATATGTGGACTCGTGTGCGCCACCTCAAAAGAGTTACTTGCAGTCGTAGTTCAGGATAGCCACCGAGTCAAAGCTGGCTTGCTGCAGTCAAACTCCACCATCCCCTTTGTTGATAATGATGCATGTGTAGATAGATCTGATGTAAGTCTTGCTGGGTACATTTGTACTCACGTTTGCCTATTTTATGTTTTGCAGAGAGACTTCAGTCTCACTAGTAGTTCCGCTTGGACTTCGACGTTTAGCTTGATACCTCAGCTACGATCTTGTGCCCTCGGCAGGATCTGATAGATAGTCAGGCTTTTCAGCCTTTTCCATTTATAGACGTCTGTACTCAGACATGATAGCTTCCGCTTGTGCTTTGACTTGTATGCTCTGAGTGTTGGGTCATGAGACCCATGTTTGTAATATCTCGCTCCTCGGAGCCTAATGAATAAAGTACTTGTGTCATAGAGTCATGTTGTGATGCTTCGTTGTATTTGCACATATCGAGCATATTGTGTGTATGATTGAAATGCTTGGTATGTGTGGGATCTGACTATCTAGTTGTTTATCTTTAGTAGCCTCTCTTACCGGGAAATGTCTCCTAGTGTTACCGCTGAGCCATGGTAGCTTGCTACTGCTCTGGAACACTTAGGCTGGCCGGCATGTGTCCTTCTTCGTTCCTGTGTCTGTCCCTTCGGGGAAATGTCACGCTTTGAGTACCGGAGTCCTGTTAGCCCGCTACAGCCCGGTTTACCGGAGTCCTGCTAGCCCAGTGCTACAGCCCGGACCCATTTGCTGATGACCGACACGTTCGAAGCTGGGTCATGGATGCCTGTCCCTGTAAGTCTGTGCCACTTTGGGTTTACGACTAGTCATGTCAGCCCGGGCTCCTTATCATATGGATGCTAGCGACACTATCATATACGTGAGCCAAAAGGCGCAAACGGTCCCGGGCAAAGGTAAGGCGACACCCGTGGGGATACCGTGCGTGAGGCCGCAAAGTGATATGAGGTGTTAACGGCTAGATCGATGTGACATCGAGTCGGGGTCCTGACACTCCTCGTCATGGATAGCGCTGGGATGATGAAGATGGCCTCCGCTGACGGGATCCCCCTTCGGCAGGGTGCCGGAACAGGGTCCCGGTTGGTTTTTGGTGGCTACAGAGGCTTGCGGTGGTGGAACTCCCGATCTAGGTTCTGTTCTGGAAGTTTTTGGGTACGTAGGTATATATGGGTGCAGGAAGTACGTTGGTGGAGCTACGGGTGTCCCACGAGGCAGGGTGCGCGCCCAGGGAGCGCGCCCCCACCCTCGTGAGCACCTCCCTTGGCTCCTGATGTGGGATCCAAGTCCATCCGGTAACTTTCCTTCCAAAAATAACTTCTCCAGTTGATTTTGTTCCGTTTTGACTCCGTTTGATATTCCTTTTCCTCAAAACACTGAAATAGGCATAAAACAGCAAATCTGGGTTGGGCCTCCGGTTAATAGGTGTCACGACCGGTTTTTCCTGGTATAAATTTCCAGAAAAAGACCGTCGTGCTCATCAGCCCCAGGATTACTGTTAGCTGATGAGGCTCCAACTTGATACAGAAATTCCAAGCAGAATACAACATATGTAGTACAAGACCATTCTGGCCTGTGAGTACAACAAATGGTTTCTAGAGGTTGATGGCGGAAGCGGGTTGTGAAACATCAGTGTCTATGGGACTCCATTTCCCACGGGAACAGCTGACCAGGTTAACTCCTATCTTCGCGAGGCTGCTATCTCCATTACTTAGGTTCCGGGGCTGTCATCGCGTCACTCCTCTTTGTGCAAGAAAATCTTGCCAAGACAATAGCCAGGGACAAGCCAGTGAGTACTTTGAATGTACTCGCAAACATTATGAACACAGGTATAATATAACAATGATGTGCTGAAAATATTTTATGCTCATGACGTCAGTCAAAAATAGTAAATAAAATTCTGATGCGTGCAGGCGGTTATTTATAAAAATGCAATAACATAGTAGTATTAAAATTTATGAAACAAATAACAAGCAATGCCACAGTCGGGCGTCTTAGCGACACCACATAAAGGGCTTTAAAAGAAATGCCACAGTCGGGCGTCTGAGCGACACCACATAAAGGGCTTTAAAAGAAATGCCACAGTCGGGCGTCTGAGCGACACCACAGAAAGGGCTTTAAAAGAAATGCCACAGTCGGGCGTCTGAGCGACACCACATAAAGGGCTTTAAAAGAAATGCCACAGTCGGGCGTCTGAGCGACACCACATAAAGGGCTTTTAAAAGAAATAATCATGGTAACTATCCCGGAGGTAGAACCATCCCAGGGATAATTGATAATACCAATAATATCACGGGTTAGTCCA